>NC_083381.1:23601875-23911250 GCF_031755915.1 Ziziphus jujuba | reverse complement strand
CTGCAAGTCATTGTGTTGTCAAAAAAATCATATTTAACAGTATGCTGAAAATGTTTTTTGTGATTGGTAAGTTTGTACTCCATCACTATCCCAGTATGATAAAATATTTGCATAGCACAATCATAAGCCTTACATAACTCATTTTGGAACACCTTGAATATTGTTGGGGTGTAAATACTTGCTGCATCTTTTAGAATTTCGACTGGAAATGATAACGATGGAGTACTTTGAGTCACTTTGAAATCAGCCTTTAATTCTTCATAACGGCGATCTTCAATTATCCTCTGTAAATGCTTAAAGAACCTCAATAAATTATGTTGATAGCTGACATAGGTTTTAATCACATTATTCATACTCTCACGCCGTTTAGTAGTAGTCATATCTGCACAAAAATTTTCTCTGCCATAAACTAATGCCCATTTCTTTCGTAAATGAAACATTAGTATAAGCCAATCATTATCTTTACGATCATATTTCTCAAGCATTGCATTCCAAGCTAGAAAAAATTCTTGTTCTTCTTCATAATCATATATGCAGCTACTAAAATCTTTGGCAAACTCTCGCAATTTCGCAAAAACTTCACTAAGTTGTTTTGCTACATTTTGATACAAGTGTGTAACATACCATCTTGAAGTACATCAGAATTTTTTTCCCATTGATTGGGTTTGATCGCCATTGACTGGAGGGGTCAAATTTTGACTTTTTGATCCGGATGGAATTTCTTTTTGACCGGGGTACCGTTGCAAAGTATGCATCTACCCAAGTCTATACACTAGTAGCTTATCCGAAACGGATATGTGGTTTTAAAATTTTGGGTATACAAAGTTTTTTAATACATCATTATTTTATTATTATTTTATTAATTTCTTTTCCTTTTCTTTTTTTCTTTTCTTTGTCTTTTTCCTGTATTTTTCTTTTTTTTCTTTTCTTTCGGGCATGTGAAAAAAGGGGAAAATGGGAAACACTATTCATCATCCCCTCCCTCTCCCTCTCCCTCTCTCTCTTTCTCTCTCTTTCTCCCATCAATATCTCTCTCTCTCGATCTGCACCATTTCTGACCACACGCACTGGCCATCGATGAAGCCCAGTTGTCGATGAGCTCAGCTGCCAAGCAGACTGGTGACAAGCTTAGATCGGGGGATGAAGCCGGCGGCGGCCCATTTTGATTTTTCGGCGATTTCCCTGTTTTCCAGCCAACCCCTCTTCCTCCTATTTTGGACCTCTTGAGCTTGATTTTTAGGTCCATTCAGCTCAATTCCCTGTCATTTAGGAGACACGACAAGTTGAAGTTCGATCGAAAACTTCCGTCCACTTTCCGGTCACCTCCGGTCGAGTTGAGTCCAACGAAGGTCGGTAATGTGATCCTCGTTTCATTAGCTTTCCATAGACACCTCATTTACGAATTTTGGATACCGTTTGTGTTAGCTTCTCCGGATACCGGATATTATTTATCCGAATAAAATATTAATTTACTTGATCCTATGTAATAATGCTATTCTAGGAGCACATGTGAGTCGTAGAATTTATCCTATGTAGGATCTTGGTATAATTGCGTGCTCGAGGTGAGTGACCCACCTTCAAAATTATTTTCAGGTGTTAAATTAATTATATTTTGGGATATTTTAATATTTGAATCCTTTTATTCTATGTTGATTATTTGATAAATTGTGAATTAAATTTTTATGCCAATATTTGAACAATTTGAAGTGTATGATTTTTGACAAATTATGGAAATTTGATATTTAAAGGAATTGTGAATTTAATATTATTTGATTTAATTGTGGAATTTATTTGTGATTTTATTTTGACTAATAAAAGTGCATCTATACGAATTTATGAGAATTTGAACGCTTATGTGATTAATCGGAATTCCATTTATCTTGGTCCTTGAGGATTAAATTATTATTTTAAAAATTATGTTGAGGAAAATATTTATGCACTGAATATTATGGGATTTATTTATGGTGAAATTGATGGAATTTATGCGATGGATGTTAGGACCCGTCCAAAATTCCTTCCCGGAACCCTAGACAACCCCTGAACCCAAGGAAATACAACCGAACCTTCCACCGGAAAATCTGGCAGCACCTCTCCTAAAGGTAAGATTAACCAAAATTTTCCTACACAGAAAACACACTCCAATAATATCTCCTTATTCCTCCCACCTTACTACAATTTGTATCCACAAATTTTCAGCACTTCAAATAGATAATAGGAATCAGTGCATAATTAATAACTAAATATCCAATACAGTATACAGAGCATTATGCCAGTAAATATGAAATTAATACGAAGACAGATAAAGAAGTAATACAGGATGGAGAGGAAAAAGGAAGGAAATGCTTCTTGGACTTTCGGCAATGAACTGAGACGTCGAGTTCGCCCCGGACGATCAACATCTCCCAACCTGGACCTAGGGGACGGAATTTAAAAAAATATGAGATGCTAATCATCTTAGTGAGTGACCCTATCTACTATACAATTATAACAGTAATAATAACTATAGTACACTTGATTAATTAATAATAAATAAATAAATAATAATTAATTGAAGATAATATTTCTCTCAAAACTCTCACCATTCACTTGGTTAGAAAAGTTCCCCTTTTAAAACATTTTCGAAAAACCCGTTATTCGTATGCCCCAAAATCAAGGAATCGTTAATTTAATAAATAATAATTAAATAATCTAAATTTAAATAAAATGTAATAAAATATAATAAATAGAACACTTTAGGGTTTGAAATTTCTATATGAAAATTTATACTTAACGCACCACACCATATACCAGTGATGCCCTTCGATACCCAGCGTCCCGAGCACCGACTGGCGGGGGGGTTAAAGAGAGAAACTTGCATATGGTCGCTTCGGTGTCTCGACAACGCCGCTGCTGAAACCCATCATCCTGGCCATGGAGGGGGGCGGCTGATGCGCATTGCATAAAACTTGCCTGCCCTCGGTCCAATGGCAACTCACGAGAGACATAATAACTTGCGCGCTCATCCACATATACAGTACAGAACACCAGTACTGTATGAGTGCGTCTAAAATAAGTTTATTATAAAAATTGATACACAACTTTTCCAAAATCCACCGTGAGAATTATACAATTTTTCGAATTCAACCGCCCACATTTTTCTTTGACATTTTCGGTACAAAACCAGCGATAACAATATACAAATAATTTTTCTTGTATCACAAAGTCTATCACATAATGTTCCACGGGTATAATTATAAAATTTGAAACCATCAATTTAAGCCAATATTTTCCTTGAAATATTTAAGATCAAATCATGCCCAAAAAAAATGTTAAAATCCAAATATAATTAATTAAATGAAACCACCTTGCTCATGCGTGCTAAATACAATTAAATCACAATTTCTTTTATTTCCCAAATATATTCTTTTGGCACCAAAACATATATTAAAAACATTATAAATTAGCAATACAATTTATATGGAAATTCTCTTAATATCAAATACATAAAACATATTTATCAAATATTTAATTATGAAATATTCCAACAATGAAATTTGATAATAATTACCAAAATCTCAAATTTCTTAAAACCAAAATATTTTATAATGCACAAATATTTAATTTCATTCAATTTTGGCACCAAAATTCCAAATATGTATTTACTAAATATTCAACACATTAAACATATTTTTCAAATAACCAATTAACACAAAATATATATATTTTAACATCCCAAAATAATTTTGAAGGTAGGTCACTCACCTGGAGCACGCAATTAAACCAAGATCCTCCATGGGATCAATTCCATGACGCATCCGTGCTCCTAAAACAACAATATTACACAACTTAAATAAATTAATATTTTATTTTGATAAATAATACCCGGTACCCAGGGGGTTAAACACAAACGTTAACCAAAATTGACGAGTAATATACCGAATCGAAGCTTGAGTGATGAGGATTACGAATCCGGTCTTACTTCCCAGAGATCGGACCCGAGGTGGCCGGAATCTCGCTAGAAAGCTTTCAGCTTTTAGAGCCTTGATTCTCCCAAACCATCTTGAATTGGAGGAAAAGGACCCCGGATCTGAGTTCAGGGGGTCAGAATTAGTGGGGAGGGACAGGCGGTGCAACTGGATACTCGCCGGAACTGGATTTTCCGGCGAGCCGCCGAATCCGACCGAAAACCATTACCGCCGGTGGCGCGTCTGGTGACTGGTGGCCGATATTTTTGGGGTTTTGTAGATCAAGGGGAGTGGATTTCAACGGGACCGGCGGTGAGGCAAACGGAAGCCATATACCAGCTGGCTTTTGTAGATCAAGAGATCTGGGTTTGAAGATTTTCGGTCCCTTGTCGGAAAATACTCCGATCCCAGTGAGTCGGAGGTCCGGTAGCCGTGAAATTTGGTGGGCTGGTCGGAAATGAGGAGGTGGTGAGGGATGGTTGGCACGTGTGGCCTGAAAATGGCCAGAAATGGGTCAAACAGCAGTGGCCGGTGGTGGAGGGGAAAAATGGCCGTCGTCGAAAAACTCTCCAATCCCGGCGTGTTACCGGTCGGTTGGTTGTGAGATTTGTGGCCG
Source organism: Ziziphus jujuba (assembly GCF_031755915.1). Lineage (NCBI taxonomy): Eukaryota > Viridiplantae > Streptophyta > Magnoliopsida > Rosales > Rhamnaceae > Ziziphus > Ziziphus jujuba. The sequence continues at coordinate 23,906,690 of NC_083381.1, read as the reverse complement.
GTCAGAATTGAGGAGGTGGAGGCAGTGGGGTGGCATGTGTGGCCCTCCGGTGGCTGGACGATGGCCAACCGGTGGTGGCCGGTGTTTCTCCTCCTCTTTTTCTCTCTCCTCCTTCTCTCTCCTCTCTCCCTTTCCTCACCGGCCCACCCGTTTTGCCAAAATAAAAGCCACCGTGGGTGACACTGTTCACCCACATGGACCTCTCAAATGTCGACATGTGGCGTCACTGTTCACTTAAGCCAGATATATTAAAATATTATGGTATTCGGAAAACTTCACATGTCCATAACTTCTTAACCAGATGTCCAATTTAAGCATGTCACTAGTCTATGAACTCGTATCGACGAGCACTTTACAACCACACAAAAGTCAAAACAAAATTCTACAACCATAAAAAGTTAACTCTAGGCACCTTTTAGACAGTTTGAATCTAGACTTGTTTTGCCCATAACTTTCAAACCGTAGCTCCGTTTTCGATGTGCTACTAGTCTACGAACTCATGCCAATGTGTACTTTGTAACGGTACCTCAGTCAACCTAGAATTCCATCCGAGTCAAAAAGTCAACTTTTGACCCCTTGGGTCAACGGTCAGTGGTCAAAGTTGGAAAATTTCTATTGTACTTTGGGATGGGGTGTTACATGGATTTATGACGATGATTTATAAAGGAATTGTGAAAAATTTACGGGTTTAATTGATGGAATAAACCCGGTGGTACTTATGAAATTTTTGAGATTTGAAAATGTATGAATTTTATAATTTTTAGATACACTATACACGTATTGGTGTTCTTTATACATGGATATGATTAGCACGCAAGTGAATGTGGTTAGTGCCAGGTGGGTGTGAGTAGCGCACATGTGATTTATGAGGTTGTCATATGGTTACCATCGGACGAGGGTAAGCTGCCCCTCAATGGCCAGGATGCCTGTTTGCAGCGGTGCGATAAGACGCCATGCGACTGTATGCTGGTTTTTCTCTTTAACCTCCTGTCTGTCGGTGCTCGGGACGCTGGATACCGTTGGCATCACTGGTATATAGTGGATGCATCAAATGGTTTTCACGATGTGATTTTAATCATAAAATATTTTAGAAATTTATTTAAATTAAAGTGTATTTAATAGTGCTTTATAAAATTCTCTAAAATTTATCGGTTTATTTTATTTTTAACTTATATTTTAAACGGATATTTTAGATTATTTTAAATATTTCTTTTAGAAAGAAATTGATTTACTTTATTTATTTAAATATTCTTTGGATCATTTTAATATAAATTTTATTGTGATTTGTATTATTTGTTATGATACCTTAATTATAATTTAATATTTGTTATTAGCATTATTTTAATATTTTTTAGCTCTCACTATAAATTTTGGATTATTAATTTATTGCCTTTTAATTAAATACATTTTGGATTTTGGGGTTTAAAAGATCGGGTTTTGTGAAACGTTTTAAAAAGGGAACATTTTAAACTGAGTGAATCGTAAGGGTTTTGAGAAAAAATATTATTTTCAAATATTTAATAATTAATTACTTACTTATTTATTATTGATTAATCAAGTTTATTTTGTTGTTATATTATTATTATTTATTTCCCTGATTAGTAGATTGGGTCACTCACTAAGATGATTAGAATCTCACGTTTTTAAATTCCGTTCCCTTAGGTCCAAATTAGTCGAGGTTGATCATCCGAGTTGAGCTTGACGTCTTGGTTCTTTGCCGAAAGTCCAAGAGGCTTTTCCTTCCTTTCTATCTTATGTTATTTCTTTTTATCTTGTATTGTATTAAATTTTATATTCAATTGTAGTTGATAATGCTCTGTATACTATTTGGACATTTATTTATTTTATTATGCACTGGTTCTCTGTTAATTATTGAAGTGTTGGAAATTTGTGGTAATACTTGTAGTAAGGTGGGAGGAATAAGGTGGTGTATATAGAAGTGTATTTTCTATGTAGGGAATTTGTGGTAAGTTCAACCCTTAGAGAAGGTTCTACTGGATTTTCCATTGGAGGGTCCGGTAGGGTTCTCCTTGGGATCGGAGCTTGTCTAGGGTTCCGATGAGGAATCTTGGACGGGTCTTGATAAGTGCCATATACATAACCGGTGACATGTTTTTGGCCATTGAGAAGTTAATGCTTTTGCCATTGCTGGATCTTGGTCAGCAAGAATAGTTTTTGGTTTTTTACCTGACATTGCTTTTACACAAGTATCAAACAACCAGACAAACGTCTTAGCACTTTCATTATATAATAATGCAGCTCCAAATATAGTAGTTTGCTTATGGTGAATCACCCCTAAAAACATAGCAAAAGGTCAACCACTTTGATTTTTCCTATAAGTTGTATCAAAGTTAACTACATCACCAAAATCAGAGTACGCAATCATCATTTTTGCATTTGCCCAGAAAATATTACTTACCAAATCATCTTGATCCACTTGTATTGCATAAAAAAGGTAAGGATCTTCTAATTACATAGACTGTAAATATTCCAAAACATCACCTGTCTTTCCTACTTTCATTTGAATTGTTCTTTTCATTTTCAAGTAATTCTTGTAATCATCACGAACAAATCCAATATTTTCATATCCGCCTACTTGCTTAGCCATTAACTCCAAACTTGCTTTAGGAGCAACTCCTGAACTATCAGTTAGATATATTTCAGCTGCTTGGACAAAAGTTAACTTCCTCTTAGACCTATGCAAATGGCTTTTACTGGGAGTTGATGTCACATGTGTATGTTGGGCAATGAAATCAGTAATACGATATTTACCAATCTGATTCCAAATTTATTTTCATTCCAACCAAACAATCAAATCTTGTTTCAGCACGATGAGATTTGACATTAATATTTCGTTTATCTTTTTCCCGAAAGCCTTCACAACAACAACAAAAAAGTTCTATTTTTCATCTTTCCACTCAGATCTTTATGTCCCTTACTCCTTTGAATGCCAAAACCAACCTTGTAAGCATAAGCATTATAAAAGTTATAAGCTTCATCTTCACTTTCAAATTTCATTCCAACTTTCGGTATCATTTCATCCAAAATTTTAGAATGAATTGCTTCTATTTTTTCTTGACCAGTTATGTTTCCTTCATCTTTTTTATTTCATCTTCCAATGACATATTAATATCTTTGCCCACATAACTATCATTATCCATGATCTTCAGCACTATAATTAAATATTATGAGAATCATAAAAATTAAAGCTAACTGCATATATATATATATATATATATATTAGATGACAAGCATAATCATATTAAAAGAAAATATAATACCAAAGAAAAAAAAAAGAATAATATTTTAAACCCTGAAATATTTTAACTTATTATAAAATATTAGAATATAGCAAGAATGTAATATCATATTCTAAACCCTCTGTTAATAGAAACAAAGCATATAAATGAATATGTATATAGTTGAATTTTATATGTTTTTTTTACTATTGAAATTGAATATTATATAAATAAAATTGAAATCAATATTGAATATAATAATTACATTAATTTACTCACACAGATAGTCAAGAATGTTAATGAAGAGAGTAATAATCACTTATCGAAAACCATCATGATAATGAATAGAGAAGGTATCTTTTTATTTATTTTTATTTTTTGTGATAATAGGCACGATGATAGAGGCTTTGCTAAACACAAGAGGACAAAGATGCTTTGATGGTTGCTGCAGTGCCTCACAGTAGGAAAAAAAAGAGAGAAAGAAGTTGCTGCGGTGTGTAAAGTTGAACGAAAAATAGAGAAAGAAGCCTTAATGGCTGCTGATGCCGCACAGTAGAAAAAATAATAATAATTAAAAAAAAAGTATAAAAAAGGTTATGGGTTGAAGGAGAGAAGAATGGCAACGGAATTGCACAAGAAAAAAAAAAAGAAAAAGAGAAATAGGGCTTCTTTTAAAACTTTAATGAGGTGGGCCCGATTGGTATAATAATAATTAAAAAAATATAAACAATTATGATTGAAAGAGAGAAGTATGGTAAAAATTGCACAAGAAATTAAACAAGGAAAAAGAAAAAGAGAAGAATGATATAAGATTTATTTTAAAAATTTAATAAATTGGGATCCAGTTAGTATTTTGTATTTACAAGAAAGCTTAGCCTTTCAGTGTAAGTTAACAGAGAATGATGGAAAAATGTGAAAATATATGTACTTGGCATTTTAAATGAGATATCAATTTTTTATTAGTGAGATAAGGATTGGAGACAGAATTTTAGAGATAAAATATACGTATCCTGTCTACCACATATAAATGGATAGGATGATATCATTAATGATATGCAAAGCCAATTACTCAATTAGATATTATTTGGTAACATGGTTGGTTTTTAGTTTGGGCAAATTATTGTCCCGGGGGGGGGGGGGGGGGAAGAAAAATTTTTGCCATGGACATTAATATCAATTTGATTACAATTCCAATTTATCCTTATGGTTAAAAGGTTAGATTTTAATGTATTTTACACATTTTTTTCTCTATCATATTTATTTTTTCCTTATAGGATTTCTAGTCAAAATTTTTAATGTATACTTACTTTTTATTTTATGTACAATCACCTTTTTTTTCCCTTTAAGCATAATATATTAATGGACAAATGTTCCATAAAATAACAAGAAATATAAAAGCTAAACCAAAACATATGAAAATAATCGAGAAAAAAATTATAGCAACAAATGTATCAGGTAATTACATTTTTATTAGTTATTTATGGTAATCATCATTAAAAATAATTTGAGAAATATGATAAACCATGTACCATACTATATTTATGAGAATTATCACATAAACTTAGAAATAAATAGAAATAGCAATGTGTTCTAATCTAAAAAATAATAATTAGAATTTTGATTTTTTCAATTAAATAGAGTATTTTTTTTTAATTAAATAGAGTATATCTATATATATATATATATATATAAATAGATACAGTATATATTATGCATAGATTAAAACAAAAAATGTTATACCAGCTGGGCCTGCCTTTCGAGAAATCCAATTAGAAATCTAGTTAATCAATTTTGCATATATATGAAGTACTAAACAACCAAATAATTTGAGGCAATTATATTTTACTTTTTATTAGGAAGAGTAAACACTAAACAACACTCTGATGATTGAAATGCAAACTTGCTATAACGAATTTTTGAGGAATTTAAATAAATAAAACTTTATATGTCAAAAGGAAGTGTATGCATACATTAAAAAAATAGGCTAATTGGATTAATGCTTGAACTATATCTATAGTTGCACTTTGGTCCTTGGATATATATATATATATATATTTTTTTTTTTTAGTACTTTGGTTTTTAAACTTTAGTTTTTGATGCATTTTGGTCTTTAAATTATTTGTTTTTATCTATTTTTAACAGTTTTATGATGTTCAAGTAATGCAAGATGAAGAGATCTTTTGAGGTTGTTTAACTTTCTAATTTTGTTGTTTTCTATTACGATAAGTGTATTGCATGTTTTGAAATTGCTAAAAATTTTAATTAAAAAATAGTTTAAGGACCAAAATTGTTATAGTAAGAGTACTACATGTCTCAAAGTTGCTAAAAATTAGTTTAAGGATCATAGTGTACTAAAATATGAAATTTAGATACTAAAGTGCCAAGAAAAAAATTCAAGGACTAAACTTATGACAAACAGTGTGAGTAGGTATAAAGTACTGGCAGGTTACTTGGTGTCCAATCCCATAACACTAGGTTGTGAATCATAGGATGGTTCAACTATAATAATAGTCACTCTCTTAATGTTGAAGCATTTTCAGAGTTGTTGGCTTTCGTGATCGAAAAAATTCTAAAATTCAGCTTGCTCAAGCAAAAGTAGTACAAGGATGGATGTCTAGGGAAGCTCTAAACAAAAAAATCTCATATCGAGTGTGTTGGCTAAATTGAAAACAATATCAACAGAGAATGATAGATCTGTTAGTGGAGGTATGGTGTTACAAATAGTAGCAGAGTTTGTACCAAGCCAAAAATGTGCCAGTGAGGATGCTAGGCCATAAGAAAGGTGGATTGTGATGACCAATGTCAACTAGTGTGGGTGAACATGGAGCACTGACATGCTATTTGATATCCAATCCTATACTGCTCGAGTACGGATCAAGAGATGGTTTAAATGTAATGATAGTAACTCTCATAATGCTGGGTGCTGAGGCCCCAAAGAGGATGGATTGTGACGACCAATATGGGTGGATGCAAAGCACTGACAGACTACTTGGTATCCAATAGCACATTGCCAGTGTAACACCTCGTCCCAAATCGCACCGGAATCCGTGCACGTTGATCGAAGTTGACCGTTGACCGAGCGGGTCAAAAGTTGACTTTTTATCCCAGTTGAAATTTCTAGTTGACCAGGGTACCGTGGCGAACTGCATGATGCCCCGAGTTCGTAGACTAGTAGCACGTCGAAAACGGAGCTACGATTTGAAAGTAATGGGCAAAACAAGTCGAGGTGCAAACTGTCCAGAAGGTGCCGGGAGTAGACTTTTTATCATTGTATAATTTTGCTTTGACTTTTATATGGTTGTAAAGTACTCGTCAATATGAGTTCATAGACTAGCGACACGCTTAAATTGGACATTTGGTTAAAAAATTATGGACGTTTGAAGTTCACCGGATACTGTAATATTTAATTATATCTGGCTTAAGTGTACAGTAACGCCATGTGTCATCACCTGATTGGTCCACGTGGAATGAACAGTGCCACCACAGTGGCTTTTATTTGACAAAAATCTCGGGGAAAAGAGAGAAAGAGAGAGAGAGAGAGAGAGAGAAACTGACCGGCCGCCGGATTCCGACCAATTTTCCGGCCGATTCTCGTTACACGCGTCGGCCAGACGGAAGCCTCTCCTACAGGAGAATCCTTGTGGGCTAGCCAGTTGATCAAGGAGTGTTTCTTCTACATTGAAGATCAAGTGATGGAAGCAGACTTGATCCTGTTGGATCTATTCAGACTTGATGTAATATTGGGCATGGATTGGTTGGTAAGGAACCATGCATCTGTAAATTGTTTTAGCAAAGAAGTTACATTCAGGAGGCCAGGGTTACCAGAAGTGGTATTCCGTGGAGGAGTTGGAAGGCTCTTACCGAGGTTGATATCTACCCTTACCGCCAACAAGCTACTGAATAAAGGTTGCCAAGGGTATTTGGCTCATGTGATAGATACCCGAGTAAGTGGGGTCAAGTTGGAAGACATGCCCATTATAAGGGATTTCCCGGATGTGTTTCCTGAGGAGTTACCAGGATTGCCTCCGGAAAGGGAAGTTGACTTTCCCATTGAATTAATTCCGAGTACTGTGCCCATTTCTCTACCGTCGTATCGGATGGCTCTAGCGAAGCTAAGGGAGCTAAAGGTCCAATTGCAAGATTTGGTAGATAAGGGGTTTATTAGGCCAAGTATATCGCCGTGGGGAGCTCCAGTTTTGTTTGTGAAAAAGAAGGATGGTAGTCTAAGACTGTGCATCGACTACCGACAACTCAATAAGGTAACCATCCCTAATCGCTATCTGTTGCCAAGGATAGATGATCTATTTGACCAACTCTAAGGTGCCAAGGTGTTCTCCAAGATCGACTTGAGATCTGGATACCATCAGTTAAGGATCCGAGAGTCGGACATTCCTAAGACTGCCTTTAGGACGAGGTACGGACATTATGAATTCCTAGTGATGTCGTTCGGATTCGCCAATGCCCTAGCAGCTTTTATGGATTTGATGAATAGGGTGTTTCGTCCGTACTTGGATCGTTTTGTCATTGTATTTATAGATGACATCCTGATCTATTCAAGGAGCCAAGAAGAGCACGTGAGGCATTTGAAGAGAGTGCTCCAAACTCTAAGGCAGCATCAGCTATATGCTAAGTTCGACAAGTGTGAATTCTGGTTGAATCAAGTGGATTTTCTCAAACATGTCGTGTCAGCCGAAGGTATCTATGTGGACCCCGATAAGGTGAAGGCAGTGTTGAATTGGGAGCGCCCTACCACTGTGAGGGAAGTATGAAGTTTCCTTGGATTAGCGGGATACTACCGTCGTTTTATAGAAGGGTTTTCGAAAATTGCTAGACCGCTTCATAATTTAACCCGAAAGAATGTTGAATTTAGTTGGACGGACAGGTGTGAACAGAGTTTTCAGGAGTTGAAGCAAAAGTTGACATCCGCAACTGTTTTAACTTTACCTTATGGGAATGAAGGTTTTGAAGTCTATTGTGATGCGTCCCATCAAGGGTTGGGTTGCGTGCTAATGCAGAATCAGAGGGTGGTAGCATATGCCTCGCGACAATTGAAGTAGCACGAACAAAATTATCCTACGTATGACTTAGAATTGGCGGCGGTAGTCTTTGCTCTAAAGAAGTGGAGACACTACTTGTATGGGGCCACATGCCAAATTTATACCAACCACAAAAGCCTCAAGTACATTTTCACTCAAAAGGAGTTAAATATGAGGCAAAGGAGATGGATGGAGTTGTTGAACTCAAGAAGGCGATTTTAGAAGAGGCACATAGCTCGATGTATGCGATGCATCCTGGAAGTACCAAAATGTACCGAACGCTTGTTAAGTATTATTGGTGGATTGGCATGAAGAGAGAAGTGGCAGATTTTGTATCAAGGTGCTTAATTTGTCAACAAGTAAAGGCAGAAAGACAGAAGCCTTCGGGACTACTCTAATCCTTACCGATTCCCGTATGGAAGTGGGAAGAACTCAACATGGACTTCGTATTCAAGCTTCCTTCCACACCTAGAAGGTACGACGGCATTTGGGTAATCATCGATAGTCTTACCAAGTCGGCACACTTTTTACCGGTATGAGAACATTTTTCACCCGAGAAGTTAGCCCAGTTGTTCGTGCAACGCATTGTAAGTCTTCATGGAGTACCGTTAGCCATCGTCTTCGATCGAGATCTGCGCTTTACTTCACGACTATGACGGAAGTTGGCTGATGCACTAGGAGCAAGACTTAACTACAGCACCGCTTTTCACCCGCAATCTGATGGACAAGCTGAGCGCACAATTCAGACATTAGAAGACATGCTAAGGTCGTGTGTTATGCAATTTCGCGGTAGCTGGGATGAACAATTGCCATTGGTAGAATTTGTCTACAACAACAGTTATCAGGCAAGTATTGGGATGTCCCCGTATGAAGCTTTGTATGGGAGGCAGTGTCGGACACCTTTGTGCTGGAGTGAGGTAGGAGAAGAGAGACTCCTTGCAACGAATAATGCGGTCGGATCTGAGTATTTAAGGATGACCTTGGACAAGGTGAAGATCATTAGGGATCGGTTGAAGGTTGCCCAAGATCAACAAAAGAGTTACGTCGATGTGCGTAGGAAGGATTTAGAATTCGAAGTAGGAGATTGGGTATTCCTAAAGTTATCTCCATGGAAAGGAGTAGTACGCTTTGGTCGGCGAGGTAAGTTGGGTCCTCATTATATTGGGCCTTACGAGATTACGGAGAGGATTGGCCCTGTGGCTTATAGGTTGGCGTTACCGGAAGAGCTAGCTCGAGTGCACGTACTCGAGAGTCCGAACATAGAATTAAGGGAAGATCTTTCGTATGTGGAGTAGCCAGTACAGATTTTGGACCGCAAGGAGCAGGTGCTACGCAACAAGACTATTCCTCTAGTTAAAGTTTTATGGCGAAACCATTTAGTCGAGGAAGCAACGTGGGAGCCCGAAGCGCAGATGCGTGATCAGTACCCTTATTAGATCCAGTGACATGCGAAATTTCGAGGACGAAATTTTTATAAGGGGGGAGGTTGTAACACCCCGTCCCAAATCGCACTGGAATCCATGCACGTTGATCGAGGTTGACCGTTGACCAAGCGGGTCAAAAGTTGACTTTTTGTCCGAGTTAGAATTTCTAGTTGACCAGGGTACCGTGGCGAACTGCATGATGCCCCTAGTTCGTAGACTAGTAGCACGTCGAAAATGGAGCTACGGTTTGAAAGTAATGGGCAAAACAAGTCGAGGTGCAAACTGTCCAGAAGGTGCCAGGAGTAGACTTTTTATCATTGTATAATTTTGCTTTGACTTTTGTATGGTTGTAAAGTACTCGTCAATACGAGTTCGTAGACTAGCGGCACGCTTAAATCGGACATTTGGTTAAAAAGTTATGGACATTTGAAGTTCGCCGGATACCGTTATATTTTATTATATCTAGCTTAAGTGCACAGTAACACCATGTGTCATCACCTGATTGGTCCACGTGGAATGAACAGTGTCACCACGGTGGCTTTTATTTGACAAAAATCTCTGGGAAGAGAGAGAGGAGAGAGAGAGAGAGAGAGAAACACACCGGTCGCCGGATTCCGACCAATTTTCCGGCCGATTCTCGTTACATGCGCCGGCAAGACAGAAGTCTCTCCTCATTTCCGACCAAACCCCAAAATCTCACGACCGCCGGCTGCCGGATGCACCCGGATTGAGGCGCTGAAGCTTGGCGGCGATTTTTCCCTCCATCGTCGACCACCGCCGTTTGACCCCTTTTCAGCCATTTTCAGGCCACACGCGCCAGCCACCCCTCACCACCTCCTCAAGTCTGGCCTACCCACCAGATTTCACGGCCACTGGACCTCCGACGTGCCGGGATTGGAGCTTTTTCCGGTCAGGGGCCAAAATTCTTCAAACCCCGATTTCTCCGCCGTCCGGCCTCCGTTTGCCTCACCGCCGGTCCCGTTGGATTCCTCTCCCCTCGATCTACAAATCTGCCAAAAATCTCAGCCAACGGCCACCGCACGCGCCACCGCCGGCGACGGTTGCCGGTGACTGCGCCGGCTCGCCGGAAATCACTGTTCCAGCGAGTACCCAGTTGCACCGCCGATCCCTCCCGACTGTTTTCAACCTCCTGAATCCAAATCCGGCATCCTTTTCTGCCAATTCGCGATGGTTTGGAAGAATTGCGGAGCCGAAACCCGAAAGCTTTCCGGCGAGATTCCGACCACCTCGGGTCCGATCACCGGAAAGTAAGACCGAATCCGTAATCCTCATCACTCGACCTTCGATTCGGTATATAACTCGTAAATTTTAGATGTCGTTTGGGGTTCGCTCCCAGGGTACCCATTGGGAGTTACCCGATTAAAATATTAATATTTGTGGTTTGGTGTATTGTGGATGTTTTAGGTGCACGTGCGAGTAGCAGAGTCGATCTTACGGAGGATCTTGATTGAGATACGTGCTTAAGGTGTGTGACCCACCTTCAAATTAATTTTGGGAATTAAATTGGTGAATATTATGTGTGATTTGAATATTTGGAATTTAAATTCTATGTGCCAAATATTCAATTGATTTATTGTGGAATTATTGGTGAATTTATTTTGATTAAAGAAAATATGCATTATATAAATTTATACAAATGTGAAAATTATTTTATGATATTGAGGATTGCGAAATTCTTGTGGTTTTAACATTAAATTGGGCATGATTTGATTTTCAAATATTTCAAGGAAAATATTTGTTTATGTTGGTGATTTCAATTTTTATAAAGTATGCCCATGGAATATTATGTGATTTAATTTATTATATTTCAAGAATTATTTATGCTATTGGGGAAAATTTGGAATATTAAATTGGTGGTTTTGGGAGTTGGTGGATTTGAATTTTCATGGAATTTATGGCGTTGATTATAAAGAAATTGTGGAGAATTTCCGGGTTTAATTGGATGGAATAAACCCAGTATATTTAAGGAAAATTTGACATTTTGAGATATAAAATAAATATGTGGATTTTATGATTTTTAGATGCACTGTGCACGTACTGGTGTTCTGTTTATATGTGATATGGTTAGTGTGCACACGGATGTGATTAGCGCGCAGGTGGGTGTAAGTAGCGCGCAGGTGATTTTATGAGATTGTCCTGTGGTTGCCATTGGATGAGGGTGGGCCGCCCCTCCATAGCCGGGACATCAGTTAGCAGCGGCGCGGTAGGACGCCATGCGACCGTATGCCGGTTTCTTCCTATAACCTCCTGTCTGGCGGTACCTTGGGACGCTGGGTACTGTTGGCACCACTGGTATATAGTGGGTGCATCAAGTGATTTTCAGAACTGGGATTTTAAAATAAATATTTTCAAATTGTATTGGAATTAAAAATATAATTATTACTGTTTCTGGTATTTATTTGATGTCTTGGTTTTCGAGGAATACGAACAAAGGGTTTTGTGAAAATGTTTTAAAAGGGGAACTTTTCCAACGGAGAGAATTGTAAGGGTTTTGAGAGAAATTATTATTTCCAATTAATTATTATTTATCTACTTTATTACCGTGGTAGTATAATTGTATAGTAGATAGGGTCACTCACTGAGATGATTAGCATCTCATATTTTTTAAATTTCGTTCCTCTAGGTACCAGGTTTGTCGGTATTCATCCGGAGCGGACTTGATCTTCATCACTGTCTTAGTTCGTGAAGTACCCTGTTTTTCCTTTATTGCAGTTGTAATACTTCTTTCACTCTTGTTGTATTCTATACTTAGTAGTACTTCATGAAGTTCTGTATATTGTATGGGACACTTATGTATTTATTATGCACTAGATTACTGTTATTTATTTTGAAGTGCTGAAATTTGTGGAATCAACTTGTAGTACCGTGGGAGGAATAAGGGATGTTTATAGAAGTGTATTTTCAGTGCAGGAATTTGTGGTAAGTCCATCCCTTAGGGGAGGTTCTGCCGGATTTTCCATAGAAGGGTCCGGTAGGGTTTCCCTAGGATCAGGGCTTGTCTAGGGTTCCGGTGAGGAATTTTGGACAGGTCCTGACAGCCAGGGTGTGGATCAAGAGATGATTAATAGTCACTCTTATAATAAAAAATCCTTTTTAAAGCATTCCCAAGGAGGATGAATAGGTGGATGTAAAGCATTGACATGCTACCTGATATCTAATACCACATTGCCAAGGTGTAGATCAAGAGATGGTTAATAGTTACTCTTATAATACCGAGTCTTTTTCAAAGCGGTTGGTTTCAAGATTTGAAAGAACTCCAAAAGGTTTGAAAGAACTTAAAAGTTAAGTGTGTAACACCCCATTTCAAACAACATCGGAATTTTCTTCACGTTGACCGAGGGTGATTGGGTTTGACCGCCGTTGACCGAGTGGGGTCAAAATTTGACATTTGGATCTGGATGGAATTTCACCTTGATTGGGGTATCGTTGCAAAGTATACATCGACCTAAGTCCATAGACTAGTAGCACGTTGAAAATGGAGCTATCGTTTGAAAGTTACAAGCAAAACAAGTTGAGGTCCAAACTGTCCAAGGGGTACTGAGTTGACTTTTTATTCATGCAAAATTGAGCTTTGACTCATGCACAGTTGTGAAATACTCGTTGATATGAGTTTATAGACTAGCGGCACGCCCGAAATGGATATGTAGTTTACAAGTTATGGATCTGTAAAATTTTTTTAATAATGTATTATTTTAATATTATTTTATATATATATATATTTATTTATTTATTTATTTATTTTCTTTTTCTTTTTCTTTTTTTTCCCTTTTCCCCCACATGGGAAAATGCCCCCATGGGCTCTTCTTCCTTTCTTCTTCTTCTTGCTTCTTCTCCTTCTTTCTTCATTTCTCCTTCCCGTCAATCTTTCTCTCTCCGTGCTGCATCTTTTCTAGCCACCGGACGGCCACACGCGTCGGCCACCGGTGAGCTCAGCTACCAAGTTTGGCGGCTAGCCGACCGACGACAAGCCCAGATCGGCGGCTGAAGCCAATGGCGGCCCATTTTGATTTTCCGATGATTTCGTTGTTTTCCAGCCAATCCAGTTTTTCATACCCTATTCCCCCTATTTTGGACCTCCTGAGCTCGATTTTGAGGTCCATTCAGCTCAATTCCTTGTCATTTGGGAGACATGACAAGTTGAAGTTCGGCCGAAACCTTCCGTCCACTTTCCAGCTACCTCCGGTCGGGTTAAGTCCAATAGAGATCGGTAACGTATTCCTCGTCCCTTTAGCTTTCTGTTGATACCTTATTTGCAAATTTTGGATACCGTTTGTGTTAGTTCCCCCGGATATCGGGTATTATTTATCCGAACAAAATATTAATTTATTTTATCCTGTGTAATATTGTTGTTCTAGGAGCACGTGTGAGTTCTAGAATTGATCCTATGGAGGATCTTGGTTGGATTGCGTGCTCGAGGTAAGTGACCCACCTTCAAAATTATTTTCGGGTCTTAAATTAATTATATTTTGGAATATTCTAATATTTGAATGTTTTTATTCTATGTTGATTATGTATTAAAATGTGAATTGAATTTTGATACCAATATTTGAATAATTTGAAGTATATGATTTTTTGACAAATTATGAAAATTTAGATTTTATGGAAATTTAATATTTAAAGGAATTGTGGATTTAATGTTATTTGATTTATTGTGGAATTTATTTATGAGAATTTTGATTGTTCTGGATTTTATGATGTTTAAATGACATATTTGATTTAAATTGGTTTTTTTGAAGGTTTGAGAAAGAAATATTGATTTAAATTATTATGTTTCAAAAATATTTATGCCATTGGAAAATTTGTATATTTAAATTGATGGAATTGAGAGTTGATGGATTTGAAATTTATGGAATTTATGCGATGGATTTATGAGGATGATTTATAAAGGAATTGTGGAAAATTTACGGGTTTAATTGGATGGAATAAACGCGGTGATACTTATGAAATTTTCGAGATTTTGGAAATATATTGATTTTATGATTTTTAGATGCACCATACACGTACTGGTATTCTTTATACATGGATATGATTAGTGTGCAGGTGGGTATGAGTAGCGCACAGGTGATTATGGGGTTGTCCTGTGGTTGCCATTGGATGAGGGTAGGCCTCCCCTCCACGGCCGGGACGCCTGTTTGCAGTGGCACGGTGGGATGCTTCGCGATCGTATGCCGGTTTCTCTCTTTTACTTCCTGTCTGATGGTGCTTGGGACGTTGGGTATCGTTGGCTCCACTAGTATATAGTGGGTGCATCAAATGGTTTTTACGACGTGATTTTGATTATAAAATATTTTAGAAATTTATTTAAATTAAAATGTTTTTAATAGTGTTTTATAAATTAAATTGTTTTGGTATTTTAAATTGAGTTCTATTATTAATTATTTGGTTTTATTTTATTTATTTGAATATTTCTTGGATCATTTTTGTTAATGTAAATTTTATTGTGTTTTCGTATTAATTGGTTACAATATTTTATTCTCAATTTAATATTTGTCATTAGTCTTATTTTTTTATAACTATTTCTCATTAAAATTTTTGGATTATTAATTTATTGTCTTTTATTTGCAAATTATTGATTAAATATTTTCTGGATTTTTGGGGCATAAATGTTGGATTTTGCGAAAATGTTTTTAAAAATTAAACTTTTCCAACTGAGTGAATCGTAAGGGTTTTGAGAGAAAATATTATTTTAAATACTTCATAATTAATTACTTATTTATTATTGACTAATCAAGTTATTATTATTATTATTTATTTTCCTATTTAGTAGATTGGGTTACTCACTGAGATGATTAGCATCTCATATTTTTAAATTCCGTTCCCTTAGGCCCAGGTTAGTTGACGTTGATCGTCCGGGGGCGAGCTCGACGTCTTGGTTCGTTGTCGAAAGTCCAAGAGGCTTTTCTTTTCCTTTCTATCTTGTATTATTTCTTTTTATCTTATATTGTATTAAATTTCATATTCAATTGTATTGATAACGCTCTGTATACTATTTGGATGTTTATTTATTTAATTATGCACTGGTTCCTTGTCATTTATTTGAAGTCTTGCAAACTTGTGGAAGTAAATTGTAGTAAGGTAGGAGGAATAAGATGATGTATATAGAAGTGTATTTTCAGTGCAGGAATATTGTGGTAAGTCCTACCCTTAAGGGAGATACTGTCAGATTTTCCATAGGGAGATTCGGTTGTCTTTCCCTAGGATCAAAACTTGTCTAGAGTTCTGGTGAGGGATCTTGGACGGGTCCTGACAGAGTGTGCTTAGGTAAGAGTAATTCAAAGATAGGTGACCTTTTGAAAAGCTAAAAAAAAAAAAAATCATACTAAATGTAATGGCTAAATTGGGGATTGGAAAGCTATAACAAAAAAAAATCATATTAAGTACAATGGCTAAATTGGGGATAATATTGGCAGAGAGTGATAGGTCCTGAACAAAAAAAAATCCCCTACCAAGTGTGATGGCTAAATTAGGGAGAATATCGATAGAGAATAACAAATCTACCATTAAAGATAAGGTGTTACTTTGGCAAAGAATGACAGATCGCCAAGGTGTGGATTAAGAGATGATTAATAGTCACTCTTATAATACCAAATCCTTTTCAAAGCCTTCCTCGAGGGGAATGGATTGTAAAAAACAATGTCGGTGGATGCAAAGCACTGATAGATTATTAGGTGTCTAATACCACATTACCAGAGTGTGGATCAAGAGATAATTAATAGTCACTTCTGTAATACTGAATCCTTTTCAAAACGGTTGGATTTACGGTTTGAAAGAACTCTAAAGGTTTTGAAAGAACACAGAAATTAAGTGTGCTTAGGTAAGAGAAATCGAAAAATAGGTGACTTCTTAGGAAGCTTAAAAAAAAAAAAACAAAATACTAAGTGCGATGGCTAAATTGTGGATAATATTGGTAGAGAGTGACGGATCTTGAACAAAAATATCCCCTACCAAGTGTGATTACTAAATTGGGGAGAATAACATATTTGCTATTAAAGATAGGGTGTTACTTTGGTAGAGAGTAATAGATCGCTAGGATATGGATCAAGAGATGATTAATAATCACTGTTATAATACCAAATACTTTTCAAAGTCTCCCTTGAGGGGGAAATCGTGACAACCAATGTAGGTGGATGCAAAACACTGATAGATTGCCAGACGTCTAATACCATATCACCAATAGTCACTCTTACAATACTGAATCCTTTTCAAAGCGGTTGGATTCATGGGTTGGAAGAATTCCAAAGGGTTTTAAAAAGCTTAGAAATTAAACGTGCTCTGGTAAGAGTAATTCAAAGATAGGTGACTTTTTAGGAAGCTAAAAAAAAAAAAAAATAGTAAGTGCGATGACTAAATTAGGGATAATATTGGCAAAAGAGTGATAGGTCCTGAACAAAAAAATCCCCCACAAAGTGTGATAGCTAAATTGGAGAGAATATTAACAGAGAATGACCAATCTACCATTAAATATAGGGTGTTGTAAAACTGTAAATATGGATATAGTTTAGGAGCAAATAGTGTCATTACCCCAAACAAAGGCACACAAAATGTTATGAGCTATTTGTTTAAAATTAGCTTCTTCTTTTTTTAATATATAATATATATATATATATATAAAACTTTTAGTAGAGAGTGGTATTGGTTTTTTATTTTTTTATTTTTTTTAGTTTTTGTAAATTTTCTAATATTTTTGTGCCACTAACTTGTTTCCCCACTTTTCAAATTTGCATTATTGAAACTTTATGTATTATATTGTTGACTATTGTAAAAGAAACTGAACAATATTCAAAATCCCCTGTATTTTCCACGCACCGGTTAAGGACCGAGATAAATGCTTCATCCGTTTGTATCTATGTAAAATCTATCGCCTACTATAAGGCTGAAATATAAATAGTACTCACAAAGAATAAAAATAGAAACTTGGAAACCTTATTTTTCTTGCAGGGCAAAAGCATTATCCTTTAACCTTACAGTAATTTATTGAACCCGATCCTTATAAAAAGCAGAGAAACTTTTCTCATTTCAAAGCACTACATATCCCATTGATACTCCAATTACAGTGACACATCTACAACCCATCAAGACAATCGTCTACTCTATCTTAGGAACAAAAAAGGAAAAAAGAAGAAAAAAGGATAATCTTCCACTCAAAGCCATATGTTTGATTTGGACCACCTTCTTCTTTGAAGTATGTGGACAGAGAATGTTGTGCCTCATTATTATTCCAGCACATTTTAAACAATAGAAATCCACATAATCACAAGTTTTTAAAAAATGCTAGTTGTCACCATGGTTGATTTGTTTGTTTGTTTTATTTTTTTATTCGATGGACTAGTTATAATAATTCTTTCTAAATTCATGATTTTTTTAAATGTAGGTGTGAATTGTTTATCAACTGAGGCAATTTCATTTTATATATACTTGCAAAGTTGAAAGGACTGAATTAAATTTCACTTGACACATTCTTGCTAAGCTAAAGGGGCTGAATTAAAGAGACACAAGTCCCTAAAACCCAGACCAACCCAGACCTTCCATTTCATTTGATTGGACCAGATTTTCCTTCAGCCAATGTACCCCAGGAGAACCATCACCTTTACTCCACTAGTAATTAAAAATTACCGAATTAAGAGACTGGCATATTTGTTTTAGGATCTTAAAAACAGAAATTTTATAAACTGGAATTGATTGAACTACAGACTTAACATACACATTATCTCTTTGTTAGACCATAAGGTCATTTTAGGATTTAGCAATGAAAATCAGAAAGGAAACATATTCTGAGAATTCAAAATAAATCTTAACACTAACATACATATACACACCGATCTTCCCGAAACTTCTTTAACACACCAATTTCCTCTACGAAAAGAAAAAAAAAATTCCCATAATCATCAATATTCATCCAACAATTAATATAGAACACAATATATATTCCAACCTCAGCATCTCGACATTTAGACCTTTCTTCGGCCCCTGCAACAAATTAGAAAATTATAAGTTCATAAAACAAAGAACTTCCTTTTTATTTCTATTTTGGTTGGAAGAAAAAAAAAAGGAAAAAAAAGGAACACACAAAACAAAGTCATTTTGATTTCCATAGTTCTAATTTCTTCATCTGGTTTTGCAATTATCATTGGAAGAAATTTCCTACTCTCTATTTTTTAATGGATGTACATAATAATATAAGTTGGGTGTTCTTGAAAAATCTGAAAAATGAAAAAAAACAAAAACAAAAGAAGAATAATGTTGGGTGTACTTGGTATTGCTTAGTAAGATAAACGCTTGTGCCATGTGCAATTATTTTATGATTAGCATATGAGCCATGTTCTTCCACTTAACAAGATACATTTTCTAGACATAGTTTTAACAAAGGGGAAATTACATATTTACTTGATCGTCTAATCCATGAAGTTGTAGGTTTAAGACATGCCTTTATCCTCTTTAGGTTACGCATTGTTGTAATAATATAACAAGGAAAAAAAAAAACCACATAAACAAATACTTTATTAATCTGTAATTTCTATAATTAAAGTGGAGTTCTCTTTACATAATATTTACCAAATTAATAGACAGGTAGAAGGGCTAATGTAATTTATCTTTAATTGTGTAAATAAAAAAATTATTTTTGTTAGGAAAATTGAAACGAAACAACATTATAGGAGATACAGATTAATAATTCGACTTGATTTAACAACTGAAAACAGAGTTATTAATGCAAAATGCAATCTTCATATAGTAACAAATAAACAAGCTAAGGATATTATTTTCTCTCAATTAAAAATTCAAAATGAAGTATATATTTTAGCCAAAAAAAAAATGAAGTATCAGATTAACTTTTAGCAAAGAGGATATTATATGTCTTCCAAAATTCTACAATTTTTTTTTTCTACATTAAAACTTTTTTTCCACCTTTAACATTTTCATTGTAGATATTACAATACAGTGTATTTAATATTCTGTTTGCCCAAAAAGAGTACTAATGATCTGTTACAAGAAACAAAACAATCTATAGTGGCTGGATATGCAAAATTGCAAAACACAACAAATAGTATCGTGAGAAGGAAAAAAATATAATAATAATAATAATAATAATAATATCAATTCCAACTAGCTCACAAGGCTAAAATTTTAATAACACTATAGAGAAAAATAAATAAAGAAAAACTGTAACAGGAGGCATAGTTAATTACATACCTCACTAAATTTGTTCTCGCACCTCTAAACACATAAGCAAGCAGTGTCTTCTAGGCATACAGTGAATTACTGAATCCAATCTTTATCAAAAACAGAGTAAATTTTTCATTAGGAAGCACTATATATCCCAATGATAATCCAATCACGATTCCACATCCATAACCCACCAAGATGATCTTCCAGTCAAACCCATAACCACCTTCTTCTTCGAACTTTGTGGTCGGAGATTGTGGTGCCTCATTATTGCCACATAATTTAAACAGTTAAATGGTTCATTTTTAGAATTTTAATAAAAAAATAAAAAATTAAATGTCCCAATTAAAATTTGCCACATAAGCTTGTGATTATCACATGTAGTGATAAATAATAAGATTCCAAATTTTCACCGTGTGATTGAGCTGCATTGGTTTGAAACGGTAAGAATTCTTACCTCAACATATAGAACACAAAGTTAATAGGGTTGGGTTCCTAATCTTCCACATTTGAATGAGAGACAGCTTTGACATACCGCATAAGCATGAAAAAAAGATAAATAGCATAAAATATGTAACCATTATCTATTTTATTAATACATTACCAGAATAATCCAAAATTAGAGATCAAATTGTTGACAACACATCGTACCAAAAAATTGAGAAAATTGAGAACAAGTCAATATTATTCATAGAAACTCCCTTTTACAATCATGAGAGTTGTCTATATATAGTGGACCTAAAAATATATATATATATATATATATATATATGAAAAATAACTTCAAAATTTAAATTAAAAATAATATGGTATTCAAAAATTCAATTAAAAAAAAACCGAAGAATCCATAATTTTATAATTAAATCTAACCAAAAGTAAACAAGTTAAAAGTTAAGGGTCTAAAATGCAATGTTCTAGATTTGTGAAAAAATCCAATAATTCCTCTTCCTTATAAATAATGCACTAAACCCATCATGTATACAACAGGCGAACCCTATCGTAACATGGGTTGTCATAAGTAATACAACTCAAATATGACTGGCTTTGTCAGGACCCATCCAAGATCCTTTGCTGAAATCCTAGACAAACTCTGATTCCAAAGAAATCCTACAGGATCTTTCAATGGAAATTCGGCAGCATCTACCCTAAAGATTGAACATTCCACAAAATTCCTTACACAAAAAATACACTTTTAAATGCACCACCTTATTCCTCCCACCTTACTACAAATAGTTCCATAAATTTCAGCACTTCAAAATAACTTACAGGGAATATGCATAATATTAAATAAATTGTCCAATACAATATATAGAGCATCATAGGGTTACTGTTAAGTATAAAATTTAATGCAACATAAGATAGGAAGAAATATTACAAGATAAGAATAAAATGAAGAAAAAGGCTTCTTGGAATTTCTGCACGAACAAAGGACGTCGAGCTCGGTCCTGGACGGTCAAAGCCTACTAACTTGGGCCTAGGGGAGCGAATTTAAAAATATGAGATGCTAATTATCCTTATGAATGACCCTAACTACATAAGAATAATAATAATAATAATAATATAGAATAAACTTGATTAATAATAACTATATATATATATATATAAAATAGTAAATAAGTAAAATTTAAATTTTTCTCTTAAAACCTTCATAATTTCACTCAATTAGGAACATGCCGCATTTAAAATAACTTTCATAAAACCCATCATTTTTATACTCCAAAAATCAAGAAAATAAATAAATAAGTAAATAAAATACAAAAAATGTAAAATAGGAATTTAACCTCGATATATAATTTATAAAATTTTGATTAATCATATCAATAAAATAATAATAATAAAGAAATATTTTAATTAAATTAAAACCTTAATTTGAAATAGATAATAAAATACAATAAAATTCATGTTAAAGCCTCAAACTAAAATAAATAATAAGAACATTA
Source organism: Ziziphus jujuba (assembly GCF_031755915.1). Lineage (NCBI taxonomy): Eukaryota > Viridiplantae > Streptophyta > Magnoliopsida > Rosales > Rhamnaceae > Ziziphus > Ziziphus jujuba. The sequence goes on along the minus strand of NC_083381.1, from coordinate 23,884,869 downwards.
ATAAATGAATTTTTAAACATTAGTTTAAAATGAATAATAAAATTTATGATAAAATACATTTTCAAAAAAAAAAACATTAATTTAAAATAAATGATAAAAATATGATTTAATACATTTTTGTTTGAAAATCGTGTTGAGAAAACAACTTGATGCACCATACTATATACCAGTGGTGTCAGGCGGTACCCAGCGTCCCAAGTTCCATTCTTACGCGAACTTAAAGAGAGAAACGTGTAAACGGTCGCCTTGATGTTTCAACGGCATTGATGCTATCAATAGTCAACCTGACTGTGGAGGGGGATGACTAATGCTCATGCTGTATTATACCTTCCAACCCTTAGGTTTATGGCTCCCACAGGAATACTCTATATACTTGCATGCTATTAACAACAGCAGATACAGTACAGAATACCAATACTCTATTGTCATAGATCCATTAATTTAAATACATCAATTTTTATCACCATAAAACCAATTCCATAAATAAATAATTAAATGTATAAATACATTTTTGAACACAATAATTTCACACTAGCATTTTCTCTAAAATTAATTTATACAAAATTACATTAAACCACATAAAATCCCAAATAATTAAAAATTCACATAAATGCATTTTCAAGATGCATAATGTCAGGATCCGTCCAGAATTCCTTCCCCGGAACCCTAGACAAGCCCTGGTCCCAGGGAAATACCACCGAACCTTCCAACGGAAAATCCGGCAGCACCTCCCCTAAGGGTAGGACTAACCAAAATTACCTGCACTGAAAACACACTTCTATAAATATTCCCTTATTCCTCCCACAATACTACAAATTGATTCCACAAATTTACAGCACTCCAAATAACAACAGCAGCAACCTAGTGCATAAATAACAACTACACGTCCAATACAGTATACAGAGCATTATACAGATAAATGTGGAATTTATACAATGACAGATAAGAAGCAATACAGGACAGAGAGGAAAAAGGGAAGAAATACTTCTTGAACCTTCGGCAACGAACTGAGACGTTGGGCTCGCCCCGGACAATCAACGTCTCCAACCTGGACCTAGGGGAACGGAATTTAAGAGTGTGAGATGCTAATCATCTCAGTGAGTGACCCTATCTACTGTACACCTTTAATATTAATAATATACCAAATAAAAGGATTTAATTAATCAATACCAAACAATTAAATAAATAAATAAATAAACATTTGAAGTAGTACTTTCTCTCAAAACCCTCACTATTCACTCTGTTGGAAATGTTCCCCTTTTAAAACATTTTCACAAAACCCGATATTCGTACCTCCCGAAAACCAAGGGATCAAACCATTTGATAAACAATAAATAAATAAATACCCCAATATATAATTAAAATGTAATAAATTATAATAAATAATTTTTGAACACCTTTGGGGTTTGAAACTTTATCTGAAAATTACACTTGATGCACCACACCATATACCAGTGATGCCCTCCGATACCCAGCGTCCCGAGCACCGACTGGCGGGGAGATTAAAGAGAGAAACTTGCAAACGGCACTTTGGCGTCCCGACAGTACCGCTGCTGAAACCGTCATCCCGGCCAAGGGAGGGGCGGCTGTGGCCAATATCAAACTTGCCTGCCCACGGTCCAATGGCAACCACGGGAGACATAATACTTGCTCGCTAAACCACATAATACTTGCGCGCTACCACGTGTCCATACACTAGAACACCAATACTATATAAGTGCGTCTAAAACAATTATTATTAACCAACCGTACTATTTTCCAAAATTACCATGGGAAATATATCAAAATTTCACACTTACCATCCCACATATTTTTATTTAACAAACCGGTACGAAAACATCGATAACAAATAAACCATAATTTTCTCGTAATATGAGGTTCCACAGATAAAATACCGTGGGCATAATTATAAAATTTACCACCAATTTAACGAATATTTTCATAAAATATTTAAACCAATTATGCCAAAAATAATACTTAAAACCACGTACGACTATTACCGAAATATACTTTGCTCATGCATAATAAATAAATTAAATCACAATAAAACCATAACTAAATACCACATGAGCATAATTTAAATAACAATTAAACATAATTAATTGCCCAAAAATGATATAAAATCCAGACACAATTAATTACTGAAAATACTTGCTCATGTGTAATAAATACCATTTAATCACAATAAAATAATAATCGGGAATTTCTTAATGACCCCCAAATTTTCGTTTAGCACCAATGGGTAAATATATATAAAATAATATTTTTCCCGATTATATTTAAAAACGCCACATGAGCACAAATTGCAGATATCGATTCAACACCATATAAATATAATTAATTGCCCAAAATAGTTTTCAAGGTGGGTCACTCACCTGGAGCACACAATTAAACCATGATCCACCATGGGATCAATTCCATGACTCACCCATGCTCCTAGAACAAAATTCACACACAGTCAAATAAATTAATATTTTAATCAGGTAAATAATACCCGGTACCCGGGGGGTCAAACACAAACGTTATCCAAAATAGTCAAATAATATACCGAATCGAAGCTTGAGTGACGAGGATCGACCCCAATTCCGCCGGAAGTGGCCGGAATTTGGCTGGAAAGCTTCGGTCGGTTTTCAATTCCTCGTATCTCGCAAACCGCTTTGAATTTTTGAGATTGGAGGCCATTTTTGAACTCAGAGGACCCAAAATAGGGGGAGAGGAGGTATAATTTGGACTGGGCTGGCCGGAAAACACAAGAAAAGAGGAGAGAGACAATTTTCCGGCCGGCGGCTTCTCCGGCCCGATTGGGGCGCGTCCGGTGGCCGGTGACCGTGAAAATTGGCGGCTGAGCTCGCCTCCTCCCTTCGCTCATCACTGGTCGGCGCGTGTGGACTATGGGTGGCTGGAATTTAAAAACACGGTGAGGCCGAGAGGGAGAAAGGAAAGGAAAGTAAAGGAAGAAGAAAAGAATAAGAAGAAGAACGGGGCTGGGTCCCCTTTTTTCCCACATGGGGGAAAAGAAAAGAAAAAGAAAAAGAAAAAGAAAAAGAAAAAAAAATGAAATAAAAATAATTAAATAATTAAATAATAATATTATTATTTAAAATAATAATAAAATAATATGATATTACACATGGTTGACATGTGGCTTCTCAACATGGCGACACATGGTCACCTTCATTAAGTCACACGTGGCACATCGTTACACGTTCAAAAATAATATTAAAATAATACGGTGTTTGAAAAACTCTACAGGTCCATAACTTTCAAACCACATGTCTAAATAGGACGTGCCGCTAGTCTACGGACTCGTATCGACGAGCACTTCACAACCATGCATGAGTCAAAGCTCAACCTTGTATGAATAAAAAGTCAACTCCAGCACCCCTTGGACAGTTTGGACCTCAACTTGTTTTGCTCATAACTTTCAAACCGTAGCTCCGTTTTCAACGTGCTACTAGTCTACGAACTCGTGCCAATGTGTACTTCGTAATGGTATCTCAGTCAACCTAGAATTCCAATCGGGTCAAAAAGTCAACTTTTGACCTCTTCGATCAAAGTCAAAGTCAACAGTCAACAGTCAACCTTGGTCAACGTGCAAAAATTCCGACATGATTCGGGACGGTGTGTTACACATAATAAATTCATCAATGAAATTTAACAACAATTTAGCAATAAATTTAAAATATAAATTTTTTAAAACTTGAAATATAAACTTGATGCAACGCATATATTTAACTCATCACATTTTGGCATCGTAAATTGAAATAGAAATTTTCTTAAATATCAAACACATATAACATATTTTTCAGAAACTCAATTAGCACAAAATATGTATTTTAACAACCCCAAAATAGTTTTTGAAAGTCAAGATCCTTTATGGGATCGGTCCCACGATTCACACATATGCCTAAAATATCAATAAAACACAATACCGATTAAAATAATATTTTAATCTAGTATAATATACACGGGTACCTGGGGAAGCTAACACAAAAGTTGTCCAAAATACACAATATATACCAAAACGAAGCTTGTAACATAAGAATCAAGGATTGGGCTTTACCTCTGAGGGATTGGACCGGTGGTAGTCGAAATCTAATCGAGAAGGTTGGGAACTAAATGTCCTTAAATCTCTCAATCCGTTGTGATTTGTAAGAAATGGACCTCAGTTTTGGGTTTGGGAGGTCAAAAGAGGGGGAATAGGTGGGTGATGTCATTGGAAACTCACTGGAACTAAGAATTCCCGCGAGCCACCATGGTCACCGAAAAAAGTCAACGGTAATGGACCGTCTGGTGACCACTAGCCGTGAAATTTGTGGGGAGGTATATTGGAGGGTGGGTAACATGATGGTATGAGCGATGTCGAAAATGGACTGTCGGATTAAGAGAAATCGATAGGCTAAGCTATCTAGAATTCTCACAAGTCACCATGGTCATTGAAAAACATCAACAGTTGTGGCACGTCCGATGACCATTGGCCATGAAATTTGGTGGGGAGGTAGATCGAAGGGTGGATAATATGGTGGTATGGGCGATGTCGAAAATGGGTGGTCGGATTAAGAGAAATTGGTAGGTAAAGCTCTTGACGATGCAGCCGCCAAATATCTTCCCAATCCTGAAGCGTCGCAAACCTGTCGGCCATGAAACATGGCCGATTTGATGGCCGCCAACTTGTTGGTTCGACACATGCATGTCGGCGGTGGCTGGAACATGGCGAACCAACAGTGATCGGTTTCCCTCTCCTCTTTCTTTTTTCTCTCTCCTCTCTCACATCCCTTCACAATCAAAAACACCCATGGGTGCCACTGTGCACTCACGAGATTGGTTAAATTTTTGAGGTGGTATAGGGTACTGTGCATACACAGAGATCGATATGTGATAAACACTATCTTGGAAAAAAATTGCAAGTCCATAAATTCTTTACCAAATGTCCAAATTAAGTGTGCTACTAGTCTATGAACTCGTATCGACAAATACTTTACAACCGTGTACAAGTCAAAATAAAATTTTACAAAAATAAAAACTCAAACATGACATGACTTGGACAATTCGGACCATAATTTGTTTCGCTTATAACTTTTAAACCATAGTTCCATTTTGACATGCTACTAATCCATGAACTTGGGTTGAAACGTGCTTCAGAATGATGTCTTGGTAGTGCTTTCGCATGGAGATGGTCTTGGATTCGGCATTGGTTAGCCACATACACTTGTTATTGATTGATCCACCTCTTGAGGTGAAATATCCAGGAATTTGCTTGTGGGGGATCCCTTTTGTGCATTGAAGCAGAATTAGGCTACATCGAGGAGTTGTGCTCAATTTATCTTGTTGGCATTGACAAAGTGTCACAAGTATTCCTCCAACATGCAGTTGAATCTTTCAATTTATCCATTTGTTTGCAGATGATAGCTGAAGGAGATGTTGAGCTGGGACCCCGAGAAGCTTGAATATTTCCATCTAGAATGACCACATGAATTTAGCATCCTGATCACTGACAACATGTTGAGGCACACCCCTGTACTTTACTACGAACTTGAAGAATAGGTAAGTGATCTCCTTAGTAGTGCAGTACTTTAAGGTTGGGATGAAGGTTACATATTTTGAGAACCTATCCACAACCACCAAAATACTAGAGAGATCTCCAATCTTTGGTAGGTTGGTGATGAATTCGAATGCTACACTCTCCCATGGACGGCTACAAACAAGAAGCGATTCCAACAACCCTGGTGGTTTCTATCTCTTCACTTTGTCTGTTTAACACACAAGATAAGTTTGGGTGTAGTTCATAACATCCTCAGGCATTTATGGCCAGTAATATCCTTGTTTGATTAAGGCATGTGATCTTTGCCATCCTGGATGTGCAGTCCATAGGATATCATGGCACTCTTTAAATAGCATCTTTCTTAAATCTCCCGACCTTGGGACAAATTATCAATCTCTTTTTGTCCACAATAGGCCATCTTCATCCCAGAATTGGCATTTTTTCCCTTCTCTGCACAATTTTAGGATGTTCTGTCCACACGGATCTCCCCCTAAGTGCTGCCTCATAAGTTCTTGCATCGAGGTAGCTATCACGCTAGCTGCCATGTTCGCTATCATCCTTAATGCTGCGAGCTCCATCTTATGACCCAATGCATCGGCAACCTTATTCTTGGTCCACACCTTATGTTCAAAGTGAACGTCAAATTCTGCGATAAATTCATGCCAACAGCCCTGCTTTGAGGTTAGTTTTAGCTGCACGAGGAAGTGACTGACCGCCGAGTTATTAGTCTTCACAATAAATCTTGACCCAAATAAGTAGTGTCTTCAAGTCCTCAAGTATTGAATCATAGCAAGAATCTCTTTCTCCTGAGCGGTATTATTCCTTTCCGTCCCCAATAGTTTTCTACTCTCATAGGCGATGGGGTGGTTTTCCTAAAGTAGGACTCCACCCAAAGCAAAGTTTGAGGTGTCTATTTGTACCTTAAAGGGTTTCGTGACAGCCGAAAGCACATTCCCCCTTCTTACAAACAATTGGTTTTCCAGGAGCCTTTGAAACACTAATCAGGTTTATCACATTATCATTATCATTGTTATTACTATTATTATTATTATCATTATTATTATTATCGTTCAGTAGATTGGGCCACTCACTGAGATGATTAGTATCTTATTTATTTTCAAATTCCTTCTCTTAGGCCCAGGTTAGTAAACATTAATCATTCGGAGGCGAGCTTGACGTCTTTGTTCGTTGCTGAAAGTCCAAGAAGTTTTCCTGTCTTTCCCTCTCTATCTTGTATTATTTCTTTTATATTTTGTTGTATTAAATTTCATACTTAGTTGTATCTTTATCATGCTCTGTATAATGCTTTGGATATTTATTTATAATTTTACATTGATTCCTTATTTATCTTTTCGAAGTGCTATAAACTTGTGGTGATAAATTGTAGTAAGGTGAGAGGAATAAGGAGATATTGTTAGAAATATATTTTCTATGCACAGAATTTTGTGGTAAGTCCTATCCTTAGGGGAGATGCTGTCGGATTTTCCATTGAAAGGTTTAGTGGTTTTTTCTTAGCATCAGGGCTTGTCTAGTGCACCAGTGAGGGATCTTGGACGGGTCCCGACATCCACTGAATTTGTTTTTACTTAAAATAAGTTGCTCCAAGGAAAGGTACTCAAATTCATGAATGTAACCAGTGAATTGATTATATTGAAGGAATGAATATTTCAAAAAGGGTAAGGAAAACATCCAACGAGGTATTGTCTCGTTGAGAAAGTTATCATTTAAGTACAGAAATTCCAACTCTAATGGAAGAGAGTTGGTTGTTAAACTATATGACGATTAATTAGAAGAGAAAAACACATGGGTTGAGTTCTAACTATAAGTTTCAGGAAGCTGGCCAATAAAATTGTTGCCGGAGAAATCTAAATAATTGAGTCCTTTTATAAGAAACAGAAGTGACCATGGGATTTTGACCACCTAAATTGTTAGATGAGAGATCTAACCATGTGATTTTTGTGAGGTTAGGAAGAAAAATGGGATTCCATCTTGGATTTTACTCCTACTGAGAGCCAAATATTCCAAAGACATGAAATTTTGAATTAGAGGAGGTAAATCTATTAGGAATTCAGTAATGGAAAGACTCAAGAGCTTGAGTGGACTACTCTAGTTAGACATAGGCAAGAAACTAGTAAGATTCTCGTTGGAATCTAAATAGAGCACTTCACGTTTTTATAGGTGAGAAATATAATCTTGTAAGTTCGCCTGAAGCCTGCAATCCTTGAGAGTAAGACATCTCAAAGAAGAAGACAAATTTATCTAGGAAATAGGTTCCACAGCACACATATCAACTTCATCCATATAAAATTCTTGGAGATTGGGAAGGTTTGCAACAATTCTTTTGAAGGTAAAAGTGTATACTCTCAACTCATGATAATTATATGAAAGATCAAGGGAAACCAATTTGGATAGATTTGAGATTTCTAATGGTACATGCCCTGAAATATTAGAATATTGAAAATTAAGGAGCAGCAAATCGGTAAACTTACCAAATTCAAATGGAATTGTTGAGCCTCTAAAATCATTGAATGAGAGGTCTAATTTTTGTACATGATGAAGGCAAAATAGACTGTTGTTTGAATGAAAATTTCCTTGAAGCATGCCACAGGAAAGATTGAGATCGACCACATGACTTGTCATCTCATCACATGTGACTCCACTCCATGCACAACAATCTGCTGTGCCATTCGGCCAAGTGACTGTTTGATGAGTTATACTAGTATCTCATATAGAGGTAACTTTAATGGAAAATGAATTCTTGAAATGGAGCAAAGCAGATCTCTCATTTGGATGGCACAATGGAGGAGGAGGAGGATAAATATTAAATGAGGAAGTCAAAAAAGTTGATGAAATGAGAAATGGAGATAAAAGATAAAGAAAGAGGAATAACAACCATAAAATACAACCCATGTTGAGAAAAATAATCATAACCTAAAGTTTGCTCTTAGTAACGGCTTTTACGTAATGTACTTGCTAGTTTTTGCAATATTTTATAAGGATTTGAAATCGGTCTGTATGGTTTGTCTATGGATATGAATTTTCTATCCTCAAAATTTTGTCCCACTAATAAAAAATTGACATCTTATTTAAAATGCCAGTACACATTTTCTTACGTTTTCCCATCACTTTTCATTAACTTACACTAACGAGCTAAACTTTCTCGCAAATGCAAAATACTAACTGGGCCCCACTTTGTTAAAATTTTTTTAAAAAAAAAGTCATATCATTTTTCTTTTTTTTCTTTTTTTTCTTATTTCTTGTGCAATTCTTGCCGTACTTCTCTCTTTCAATTATAGCTTTTATATTCTTTTAATTATTATTATATCAATCGAGCCTACCTCATTCAAGTTTTAAAAGAAGCCACATATCATTCTTCTATTTTTCTAAACTATTTTTTTATTTCTTGTGCAATTCCTTTGCCATTTTTTTTCTCCTTCAACCCATAATTTGTATACTTTTTTTTTAATTATTATTATTTTTTTCTACTGTACTGCGGCAGCAGCCATTAAAACTTTTTTCCCTAATTTTCTTTTTACTATACGGTGCTGCAGCAACTTCTTTCTCTATTTTTCTGTCTACTCTACGGTGCTACAGAAACTTTTTGCTACAAAGCAATCCCTTTTAAGGTTCTATTTGTTTTGCTATGCCCCAGGCACCTTTTGCCCTCCGGTAGACTCGAGCCCCACTCAGTAGACGTGGGTGGTGGTAGGCTCTGTTTATGTACAGCAAAATGCAACACACAAATTTTTATAGTTTGTTAATAGTGATGTAGTATATTATATATAATGAAACATTAATTTATAATATGAACAAAACACATCTATCACCAAATGTAAAAGATTATTCACCAAATATATATATATATAAGAATACTATTTTTATTTCTAAAGAAATGTAATAGATGTTTCTAAAGTACATTAAATAGTAAAAACAAATAATATAAAACTTATTCTCAATGTTTCTATAGCCTGTGTCAAACTTCTATATATTATTGTTATTATCAATGAAATGATTGCCATTGAATCCAAATCCTTGGTATTTCTTGGGGATTGCATGCACCTGTGAAAGACACACAAATACATGTCATTTCCTATAAAAATAATGCAAATTTTAAAATAAAAAATAAAAAATATACATATTTAATAATCTTTCGCAATACCTGTTCTAATAAATTCAACATACTTGTAAGAAAAATTTCTTGCAGGACAAAAGCATTATCCTTTAACCTTACAGTGATTTATTGAACCCGATCCTTATAAAAAGCAGAGAAACTTTACTCATTTCAAAGCACTCTATATCCCATTGATACTCCAATTACAATGACACATCTACAACCCATCAAGACAATCGTCTACTCTATTTCAGAAAAAAAGAAAGAAAAAAAGGATAATCTTCCACTCAAAGCCATATGTTTGATTTGGACCACCTTCTTCTTTGAAGTGTGTGGGCAGAGAATGTTGTGCCTCATTATCATTCCAGCACATTTTAAACAATAGAAATCCACATAATCACAAGTTTTTAAAAAATGCTAGTTGTCACCATGGTTGATTTGTTTGTTTGTTTTATTTTTTTATTCGATGGACTATTTATAATAATTCTTTCAAAATTCATGATTTTTTTAAATGTAGGTGTGAATTGTTTAGGCAATTTCATTTTACATATACTTGCAAAGTTGAAAGGACTGAATTAAATTTCACTTGACACATTCTTGCTAAGCTAAAGGGGCTGAATTAAAGAGACACAAGTCCCTAAAACCCAGACCAACCCAGACCTTCCATTTCATTTGATTGGACCAGATTTTCCTTCAGCCAATGTACCCCAGGAGAACCATCACCTTTACTCCACTAGTAATTAAAAATTGCGGAATTAAGAGACTGGCATATTTGTTTTGGGATCTTAAAAACAGAAATTGTATAAACTGGAATTGATTGAACTACAGACTTAACATACACATTATCTCTTTGTTAGACCATAAGCTCATTTTGGGATTTAGCAAAGAAAATCAGAAAGGAAACATATTCTGAGAATTCAAAATAAATCTTAACACTAACATACATACACACACCCATCTTCCCAAAACTTCTTTAACACACCAATTTCCTCTAGGAAAAGAAAAAGAAAAAAAAATATTCCCATAATCATCAATATTCATCCAACAATTAATATATAACACAATATATATTCCAACCTCAGCATCTCGACATTTAGACCTTTCTTCGGCCCCTGCAACAAATTAGAAGATTATGAGTTCATAAAACAAAAAACTTCTTTTTTTATTTCTATTTTGGTTGGAAGAAAAAAAAAAGGAAAAAAAGGAACACACAAAACAAAGTCATTTTGATTTCCATAGTTCTAATTTCTTCATCTGGTTTTGCAATTATCATTGGAAGAACACCCCTACTCTCTATTTTTTAATGGATGTATGTAATAATATAAGTTGGGTGTACCTGAAAAATCTGAAAAATGAAAAAAAACAAAAACAAAAGAAGAATAATGTTGGGTGTACTTGGTATTGCTCAGTAAGATAAACGCTTGTGCCATGTGCAATTATTTTATGATTAGCATATGAGCCATGTTCTTCCACTTAACAAGATACATTTTCCAGACATAGTTTTAACAAGGGGGAAATTATATATTTACTTGATCGTCTAATTCATGAAGTTGTAGGTTTAAGACATGCCTTTCTCCTCTTTAGGTTACACATTGTTGTAATAATATAACAAGGAACAAAAAAAAAAAAAACTGCATAAACAAATACTTTATTAATCTGTAATTTCTATAATTAAAGTGGAGTTCTCTTTACATAATATATACGAAATTAATAGACAGGTAGAAGGGCTAATGTAATTTATCTTTAATTGTGTAAATAAGAAAATATTTTTGTTAGGAAAATTGAAACGAAACAATATTATAGGAGATACAGATTAATAATTCGACTAGATTTAACAACTGAAAACAGAATTATTAATACAGAATGCAATCTTCATATAGTAACAAATAAACAAGCTAAGGATATTATTTTTCCTCAATTAAAAATTCAAAATGAAGTATATATTTTAACCAAAAAAAAAAATGAAGTATCAGATTAACTTTTAGCAAAGAGGATATTATATGTCTTCCAAAATTCTACAATTTTTTTTTTCTGCATTAAAACTTTTTTTCCACCTTTAACATTTTCATTGTAGATATTACAATACAGCGTATTTAATGTTCTGTTCCCCCCCCCCCCCCCCCCAAAAAAAAAAAAAAAAGAGTACTAATGATCTGTTACAAGAAACAAAACAATCTATATTGGCTGGATATGCAAATTTGCAAGAGGCAACAAATAGTATCGTGAGAAGGAAAAAAAATATAATAATAATAATAATACAACAATTCCAACTAGTTCACAAGGCTAAAATTTTAATAACACTATAGAGAAAAATAAATAAAGAAAAACTGTAACAGGAGGCAGAGCTAATTACATACCTCACTAAATTTGTTCTCGCACCTCCAAACACATAAGCAAGCAGTGTCTTCTAGGCATACAGGAACTTACTGAATCCAATCTTTATCAAAAACAGAGTAAATTTTTCATTGGAAAGCACTATATATCCCAATGATACTCCAATCACGATTCCACATCCATAACCCACCAAGATGATCTTCCAGTCAAACCCATAACCACCTTCTTCTTCGAACTTTGTGGTCGGAGATTGTGGTGCCTCATTATTGCCACATATTTTAGACAATAGAAATCCACATAATCCCATATTTTCACTGTATGAAGTGTTATCGAATGTGTTGAATTGCTTGCCACTAGGTATGGGTCCAACCAATCTGTTTTTTGAGAGGTTTAACACTTCAAGAGATATCATGTTTGTCAATTGTTGAGGAATCTCTCCAACAAGCTCATTCGAAGAGAGGTCTAACCATTCAAGGTTACTCAAATTTTCCAATGTTGATGGGATAGGACCAGTCAATTTATTATGTGAAAAGTTGAGCCCTTTAAGAGACTTTAGCTTCCCGATCAACTTTGGAATCTCTCCCTCAAAATTATTTTTGGACAAGTCAATTGTTGTGAAAATGGTTTGAATTTTCTCCAATTCATGAAAGAAGCCTTTTATGACCACAATGGTAGATTCATAATATTGATCTTCTTCCATGTATGTCAATTGGTCCGAATATGCATCCATCATGGCCAACAAATTCTTGAAATATTTTGTTGGCAAATTACCACTGAACTCATTGTCAGAGAGGTCCATGATTCGCAAGTTTCGGAAAGGAAGTGCAGTTTTGGGACTAACCTCTATGGAACCATGAAATCTATTAGATCTCAAGATAAGAACTTGTAGCATTGGAAGAGATTCCAACCAGTAGGGAAACGTGTCATTCATCTTGTTATTTCCAACATCTAACATTTCCATCTTTTTACATCTAACCAAAGATTGCGGCAATATCCCACCAAGTTGATTTCCATTAAGGTTGAGATTCCTCAATGAATTTCCCTTTGTAAATGTCAGAGGAATTGTGCCATGCAACTTGTTTATATGCAGATTCAACACTAATAAGTTGACACTAAAATTTCCAAGACATGGATGAACTGTTCCATTGAGAGAATTATTGGACAAATCAAGATATTTAAGCGAATTAAGATCACAAATTGAAGAAGGTATCTCTCCACTCAATTGGTTTTTTGAGATTGAAAGGTATTCCAGTCTTTTTAACTTTGAAAAGTCGTGTATCCCGACATCACCGCTCAAGGAATTTGAGGAAAGATCTAGGAAAGTAAGATTCACTTGTTGAAAGATTGAGCTTGGAAGGGATCCGTGGAGTTTATTATTACTTAAATCAAGACACTCCAAGGAATGGGATTGAAATTCCTCAATGTAACCAGTGAACCAAAGATTTTAAGGAGTACAGCCAACCAGGAATTTTCCCGTCGAGTAGGTTATCAGATAAATACAGAGATTCTAACTCCAATGGAAGAGGACCGCTGGATGTTAAACTATTTGATGAGTTATCATATGAGAAAGAAAGTTGGGTGGAGTTATAACTAGAAATTTTAGGAAGCTGGCCGGTAAAGTTGTTGTCTGACAAATCTAATGTTATGAGGCGCTCTAGATGCATCAGAGATGACCATGGGATTTCACCACCCAAATTGTTAGAGGGGAGAAATAACACACTGATTTGAGTGAGGTTAACAAGCAAAGTGGGATTCCATCCTAGTATTTTACAACTCCCGAGGGATAGATATTCCAAAGAGTACTTGAAATTTTGAATTAGAAAAGGGAAATCTATTAAGAGTTTAGTCTCAGATAGAATCAATTGCTTGAGTGGACTACTAGCATTCCGATTATATTTAGGGAACAAGGAACCGGTGAGATTCTCATTCCCACGTAAAAAAAGCATTTCAAGTTTTGGTAGGTGGAAAATGTAATCTGCAGGTAAGTTCCCTCCGAGACTGCAAAAAGTGAGCATAAGGTTTATCAAAGAAGAAGACAAATTCATCAAGACAACAGGGGAAACAGAGGACATATCAACTTGAATCAGATAAAGTGATTCAAGATTGGTAAGGTTTGTGACAATTCTTTTCAAGGTAAAAGTGTCTACTTTCAGTAGAATATTATTATAAGAAAGACGAAGGTCTACCAGTTTGGATAGGTACGAGATTTCTGGTGGTACACTCCCCGAAAAATTAGAATCACGCAATATAAGGTGCTCTAAATCGGTAAACTTACCGAATTCAGACGGAATTGTTGAGCCTCCAAAATCATTGTGTGAGAGGTATAGACTCTGTAGATTGCGAAGGAAGAAAAGAGTGCTGTTAGACTGAAAAGCTCCTTGAAGCCTGGCACAAGAAAGATCAAGGCCGATCACATGACCAGCCTTTTCATCACACGTGACTCCTCTCCATGCACAACAATTTGATGCGTCATTCTTGGCCCAAGAGACTGTCGGAGGATCAATTCCATCACATTCATGATCATAAAAATCAGAAGCAATGGTATTATTAACGGAAAATGAGTTTTTGAATTGGATCAAAGCGGATCTCTCGTACGGATGGCACAATGGAGAAGGATGATGAATAATGGAGGAAGAAGAAACATTTGACGATGTCTGAAATGAAGAAAAAGGAAGAAGAAAGAAAAGCAGCGATAGCAGTGAAAACCAACCCATCAGAAAAATGCTACTACCAATCTATTTGTTGTTAATAGCTGTAAGCTGTGTACATATTTATAATGAATGCAAATCTGTGCACTACGTGGTTTGTCTTTTAATTATATTATGAAAAGACTGATTGTTGACTCTGTTTTTAATTTCCGCCTGAATCCAATTGATAAAAGCGTGGCGCGTTAGCTGCATTTTAATAGGACAATGAAACAGTTTTCCAAAAATTAATTTTCCAGTAATGAGTTTCCTTCTCAGTGTTTGCTTTGTAATGATATTCTCAAAATTTGAAAGTAATTAATTTAATGTGTGTCTTTAGAAAAATTGTAATCACTTTCTCTAAAAATATTATAACGATACCATTTTGAAAGGAAATATTTTTATAAGTCAATGAAAGGAAAAAATATCTAATCTTATTTTCCTTCTTCTTTATCCTCGATCCTGTCTCAGTAATTACAATTGGATACTTCATTTAAATATTCCACTTCATCTTCCCTTTACTTTGCTCTTTAATTTATTCAGTCTGCTAATTTTGTTTTCCATTTAATCGGTTTTTTTGCACACCCCCATTCATAAGTCCTGTTTAAACAGCTTTCACCTATATGGTTCTAACCCAAAAAAAAAAAAAAAAGAAAAAAAAAAGTAGCTTTGAATATGTGGAAATCAGGCGTCACAAATACGCATTAACGACTTTGAGAAGTCTTTCAGAAGAAGTTAGTGAACTGTCCTTATAAGCATTAACGACTTTGAAAAGTCTTTGAGAAGAATTAAGTGAACTGTCCTCATAAGTTAAAAAAGTTGACCAAGTTGCATTGATTTGAAGGAGCAAGAATTCTTACCAAAATTAATGAATGGGGTTGCAGTTCCTAATTTTCCACAGCTGAGTGAAAGATGCCTTGTCTGTCTGACATTTCCGCATGGGTGAATCTTGACTGCTGTTAAAGCCTTTTGTATTTCCATTGTGATTAATGACTCAGGGGAAAAGCTCACATACAATGGAATCATATCATTCCTTATTATTCTTATTAATTACATGCCATATAAACTCAATCACCTGTAATTATGCGTAACGTCATCTAATAATGAAATAAAGCATATAGATCCTGTAAAATATTTATTGAATATCTACTTTTAAGTGGTCCATAATATCACATTACCTGTATAATAGTTGTATAATAAATTTTTACGGTTACCACTTCATGCAAACCTTCCCATGCAGTTTCCTATATAGGGTGTAATAAGACCTTCATTTATGATTAGCATGAATCTTTGGTTTTTCCATTGAAAATGAACATTTTGTGGTGATATAGTTAATTAAAAGGCTAAACTATATCTCGTTTGTTTCATTTTACATGGTTAATAATTTTTTAGTCTCAGAAATTAAGGAGTCTTCTGTACACAATTTTCAGAAGACATAGAAACAAAACAGTGCAAATAATAGACTCAATCAAGTTATAGGGTCTTGGCGGCAAGGCAAAAAAACATAAGAATATTTAAATAAAGTTTTGCTAGAAAACTCCTACACGCTCATGGTATCAAGCACGGTTAGAGCAACTTTAGCTCCTTTCACTAATAATGAAGACTATAAACCACAAAAAAGGGTTATGTCCTAGCAATTTGGGATTTTTTTCAAACTATTACATCAACAATTTCATTTATATTTAACAAAAATAAAAGTTGTAAAAAAGTATTTTCTACCGAAATTTCATATCATTGTCTAAATAAACAAAGTCTTTGGGAAACTTTAGTGAACTTTCCTATTAAAATAATGAAAACTACTCTGATTGAGACAAAACGAGTCGTCCACCCACCACGACTCAAAAGTTGTCTATGTTGGGAATCCAAGCGAGTCACCATTCCAAGTAAATTACATCATCATCCACATCCTTTTTAACTTAAACTTTTTCTTTACGTATACCTTTCATTTTATTGTGAAAGCTACAACTACTAATGTTGCTCAAACATTGGTCTTTAACCTATTTTAGGGTTCGTAAATGATTTTCATTGCAATTAATTGTTATTGGCCCAAAAAAAAAAAGAAAAAAAGAAAAAAAGAAAGAGTTCGAAACAAAAAGAGGCATTAATTTTTATAAGTTAAGCCAATATATATATATATATATTCATGGTGAGCATGTTATCCAAATATAACTCCAATGGCTTTCAGTTTCATTCATACCCAGCATATTAAGTATTACTGGAGACATCTCTATCGAACACCTGAAAATCCTTCAAAGTAGAGAGCTGCTTATTAGCTTCCAATTTGCCAATTATCATAAAATGAAATTACATGAATAGCCCTTTTCCTATCATTTTTCATACATTTGATCATGATATCTTTGGATCAAGCTCAAAACAATTGTACAACACACTCAAAACCCAGAACATTCGAAATGATTCTAATGCAGAACTGGGCCACAGGTGCACTATTCTACACTATCTCTAATTATTCTAAAGAATGATGAAACACTAGAAATTAAAGAGTTAACTTCGGTTGGTGCTCTTGGCACCTCTATGGTTCCATTCCAACTATAAGCAGCCAGGAGGCAAACAAATAGTTTTGAACCACAGCCATTGCTACAATATTAACTGGTTTGAAAGAGTAAAAATTAATGGGGTTGCAGTTCCTAATTATCTCACTCATAATAAACAACAAAGCCTCTAATCTCACTCGCAATAATGATTAGAGGCTTGTGTGTGTACATGGTAAACATGACTTTTAAACATCATAACAATATATACTTTGGCTACATAATTGCTGTTTATCAAGAAGAACAAATAGAACCAAATAAAAAATTAAAAAAATAAAAAAATAAAAAACAAAGAACTTAAAGAGAAATTTTCGTAGTCGAATAGATCAGGAAACTGAGAATTTGATTGTCCAATTTCATTGGAGCACAAACACAATTTATGAGTAATTCCTATAAATTGCAGTGTGAATACAGATCTTGCAGCCAGCGCTCCTCCAAAAAGCAGGGTATTCATGATTAAGGATGGCCATTCTACATTTGCAGCCCCAGATATCAATGCCATCCTCTCAAGAATGTGCTCCAGTGTGGCCTGTAAGTACGTTATAATAAATATGTTTTGATCAGAAAATTTAAATAAATAAAAGGGGAAAATGCTTATGTAAAAATGCACGTTCCCTCATTGTGAATTGGAAATATGGTATTACTTATAGTCTACGTATGTACAAAACTCAAAAGAACCATTATTTTCAATTCATAAGCAGCAATGACAAAATTATTATGACTGCTCTCGAAGAATCCACTATATATTAAATTTTTTCTCCTGGCAGAGTTTAACTGAATCGTTCTTTAGCATTCCATTTCACTGTTCCAATTCTTTATTTGACTTAGTATCCATCTGAGAAGTAACAAAATATGTCATAATTAAATCATGTATACAAAAAAATAATAATAATAATATAAATAAATAAGCATAGATTACATAGGATAAGCTTCTTTTTCCAAAAAAAAAAAAAAAAAATCTTATAATCATTATCAAGTCGGAATCCCTCTTCCTCAGTAATAGCAAGAATTTGACGATATCACAAGAAGCTTGATAAGCATCAACCCAGCTCCAACTCCCAAAACCACGGTCTCCATTCCCTATACGTCACCCTTGAAACACTTCATATAAGTCCTAACAAAAATGAATGCTTAACTAATACTTGTCCGTGTCTAGTTACACTGAGGTGAATGCAATGTGCCACTTAAAAAGAATCCCCAGTACGATCATAGGATCAAAGGTGAATGCAATGTACCATTTAAAAACGATCCCCAATACGATCATAGGATCCATGTAAGTAACAAGTTATTTGGCCATATAATTAACTGAGAAGTGTTTTTTCACCTTGAAAACTGAAACTTAGGCTATGTTTGGTTTATGGAATAAATATAAAAATATAATTCATATTTCATAGATTTTATTTTTTCTATGTTTGGTAAATTTTTGAATTTGGCAATAACTATTCCATAGGAATAGATATGCCTCCATTTAAAGCAATAACAATTCCTAATTAAAAACTCAGAATTCCTATTCTTATGTTTTAAATTGAATAAACTTTAAAATATCCTTATCATATTTAAATTTAAATTGATTATCACATACTAAAAATATATAAATAAATCTAAAAATTTAATTTTTAATTCATTTTTACCAAATTTGAATTTTTTGAAAAAAAAATTAATATAAAGCCTAAACTTTAATTTTAAATCAATATTTCTACCAAACATGTAAATAGGAATTATCAATCATTTTCCCATTTTCTATTCCTATAAATAATTATTCCTATTTTTAAAGGAATATGTATTCTGTATACCAAACGTAACCTTACTATATGATTGTTGGCTTTTGGCATCTAGGTTAACGAATAGCTAATTTCTTGTCTTTATAGTTATACTAAGGGTGAATGCAACAAGCCACTACAAAGAATCTCCAACAAGATCATAGGTTCTATGTAGCAAGAAGTGATTTGGCCATCAAATTGATCGAGAAGTGTTTTTCATCTTGAAAACAGAAACTACAAGGTATGATTGTTGGCTTTTGGCATCTAGATTCTTCTTATTATGATACATAGCATGATTAATATGCCTTATAAAGTTTGAAACATGAGTAAAAGTATAAATGTCAGGACTCATCCAAGATCCTTCACTGGAACTCTAGATAAGCCCTGATCTCAGGAAAACCTTACCGTACCTTCCTATGGAAAATCCAGTAGAACCTCCTCTAAGGGTTGGACTTACCACAAACTCCTTACACTGAAAATGCACTTCTATATATATATCGACTTATTCCTCCACTTTACTAAAATTTAATTCCACAATAATCAGTACTTCCATAAATTAAACAGGGAACTAATGCAGTATTTAATAAAATATCCAATACAGTATACAGAGCATCATAGGGTACAATTAACTATGAAAATTATACAACAAAGGATGGAAAGAAATATTACAATAGAAATAAATGAACAGAAAGAGAATTCCTCAAAATACGACAGTAACGAAGGTCAAGCTCGCTCCAGATGAACATCTACCAATCTTTGTACCTAGGGGAATGGATTTAAAAATATGAGATGCTAATCATCTCAGTGAGTGACCCTATCTAATATACAATTATAATAGTAACGATAATCATAGTACACTTGATTAATTAAGAATAAATAAGTAAATAATTAATAATTAATTGAAAATAATATTTTCTCTCGAAACCCTCACCATTCACTCCGTTTCCCTTTTAAAATATTTTCGCAAAACCCAATATTTTATGCCCCAAAAATCAAGGAATAATTAATTTAATAAAAATTTAAATAATCCAAATATGAATAAAATATAATAAAATAAATTTAGAATACTTGCATTAAAGAAATATAACATAAAAGTGATATTCAATACATAATTTGTAACATTTGATTTAATAAACTAAAATAATTAGTATCAAAAATATAATTTAAATAATTACAAACAACCATGTAAAATAAATGGTAAAAATATATTATAAAATTCATTTTGAAATATTCAATCAATCTATATAATAAAAATATGGCAATGCATTTTAAAAACATTATTTTAAAATAAGTGTCATAAAATTTGAATGGAAGTACTAATTGGAAATAGGTGATAAAACAAATTAAATACGATTTTAAAACTCTAGGATTTGAAATTTATATCAGAAAAATAATACTTGACGCACCACAGTATATACCAGTGATGTCCTACAATACCCAACGTCCCGAGTACTGTCCGGCGGGAGGTTAAAGAAAAAAACTTGCATACGGTCGCTTTGGCGTCCCGACAGCACCGCTATTTAAACCGTCAACCCGGCCATGGAGGGGGGCGGCTTATGGCCAATATTAAACTTGTATGCCCTCGGTCCGATGGGAACTCACGGAAGACATTATAACTTGCGCACTCATCTACATATACAGTACAGAACACCAGTACTGTATGAGTGCGTCCAAAACAAATAACCAAGTTTATTATCAAAATACCCAATTTTTCCAAAATTCGCCGTGGGAATTATACTATTTTTCAAATTCACAATCCTACATTTTTCTTTAATATCGCCAGCATAAATCCATCGATAATATATAATTTATCTCATATCATAAAATCCACCGGATAATATTTCAAGGGCAAAAATATATATTTTGAAAGCACCATAACTTAAACCACTATTTTTCTTGAAATCTTTAAAATCAAATCACTCCAAAAATATTATTAACACAGCATGAAATTCATATATTCTTAAAATAATATAAACGCATTTGTTATGCATTATAAAATCAACATCAAACTCAACAATAATTAATTAAAAATCTTAAACCATAATTCCTTTAAAATCCCAAATACATTTTTTGTAGCAACACATATATTAAAACCATTATACATCGGCATTGTAAAATTAAATGGAAATTCCTTCAAATATTAAACATATATTAAAATTCACATGAAAACTTCTAATTACACAATATTCCAACAATAAAATTTAACAATTATTAATAAAATCCCATATCCATAAAATTCTTGAAATCAAAATATTTTTGGATGCACAAATAATTATAATTCATTAAATTTTGGCATCAAGATTCCAAATATAAATTTACTAAATATCCAACACATAAAACATATTCTTCAAATAAAAAATTAACACAAAATATATATATTTTAACATCCCAAAATAATTTTGAAGGTGGATCACTCATCTCAAGCACGTGTATCAATCGAGATCCTCTGCAGGATCAACTTCACTACCCACACGTGCACCTAAAATATCCAAAATACATAAAACTAATTATTTTAATATTTTAATGGGTAACTCCCAAATGGGTACTTGGGGAGCGAACACAAACGAGAACCAAAATTTACGAGTGATATACTGAATCAAAGCTTGTGAAACAAGGATTATGAATCTGGTCTCACTTTTCGGAGATCGGACCCGAGGTTGTCAAAATCTCGTCAGAAAAGTGTCGGGTTTTGGATCCTCGGATCTCACAAAACCACCACGAGTTGGAGGAAACTGACCTCAGATTTGGGGTCAGGGGGTTAGAATTAGTGGGAAAGGATGGGCGATGCAACTAGAAACTAGTCGGAAAGTTGATTTCCCAGCGAGCCGCCTTGGTCACCGGAACCCGTCGCTGCCGGGGGCGGTCCGATGACCACTGGTTGTGATTTTTGGAGGAAATGCAGGTCGGAGGATGGGCGAAAGGATGGGATTGACGATGAGGCAAACGGAGGCCGGATCAGGGAGAAATGTAACACCCCGTCCCAAATCACATCGGAATTCATGCACGTTGACCGTTGACCGAGTGGGTCAAAAGTTGACTTTTTGTTCCAGTTGAAATTTTTAGTTGACCATGGTACCGTGGTGAAGTGCATGATGCCCTGAGTTCGTAGACTAGTAGCACGTTGAAAACGGAGCTACGGTTTGGAAGTTATGGGCAAAACAAGTCGAGGTGCAAACTGTCCAAAAGGTACCGGGAGTTGACTTTTTATAGTTGTGTAATTTTGCTTTGACCTTTATATGGTTGTAAAGTACTCATCGATAGGAGTTCATATACTAGCGGCACGCTTAAATTGGACATCTGGTTAAAAAGTTATGGACATTTGAAGTACACCCGATACCGTAATATTTTATTATATATGGCTTAAGTGTACAGTAATGCCACATGTCGTCACCTGATTGGTCCATGTGGATGAACAATGTCACCCACGTTGGCTTTTATTTGGCAAAAACGTCGGGGAGGAGAGAGAAAGAAGAGAGGAGAGAGAGAGAGAGAGAGAGAGAGAGAAATGACCGGTCGCCGGAAATCGTCTAATTTTCCAGCCGATCCTTGCTACACGCACCGGTCAGATGGGAGCGCCTTCCCATTTCAAGCCGAACCCTGAAATTTCACGACCGTCGGTCGCCGGACGCGCCCAGACCGAGCCGGCGAAGCTCGGCGGTGATTTTTAACCCTCCACCGCCGTTGACCCATTTTCGGCCACTTTTAAGCCACACGCGCCTGACCAGTCCCTCACCCGTGGCAAATCCGGCCTACCCACCAAATTTCACGGCCATCGGACCTCCGACGCGCCGGGATCGGAGTATTTTCCGGCAAGGCACCGAAAATCTTCAAACCCCGATTTCTTCGCCGTCCGACCTCCGTTTTCCTCACCGTCGGTCCCGGTGACCACGGCAGCTCGTCGGAAGTCACTATTCTGGCGAGTACCCAGTTGCACCGCCGGTCCCTGTCCACTAATTCCGACCTCCTAAATCCAAATTCGGTGTCCTTTTCCTCCAATTCACGACGGTTTGGGAGAATTGAGGAGTTGAATCCCGAAAGCTTTCCGACGAGATTCCGGCCACCTCGGGTCCGATCTTCGGGAAGTAAGATCGAATCCGTGATCCTCATCACTCAAGCTTCGATTCTGTATATCACTCGTAATTTCTAGTTGTCCTTTGTGTTTGCTCCCCAGGTACCCATTTGGGAGTTACCCGATTAAAATATTAATATATATTTGGTTGGTGTACTGTGAATGTTTTAGGTGCGCGTGCGAGTAGTGGAGTTCATCCTGCAGAAGATCTTAGCTGATATACGCGCTTAAGGTGAGTGACCCACCTTTAAAAATATTTTGGGCAATTAATTATATTTAATTGGTGTTTAATTGGTATTTGAATTATGCTCATGTGGTACGATTTAATTATGATTTTATTGTGATTTAATTTTATTTATTATGCATGAGCAAAGAATTTTCAGTAATAAATTGTATGTGGTTTTAATATTATTTTTGGGCATAATTGGTTTAAATATTTTATGAAAATATTTTATTTAAATTGGTGGTTTAATTTTTATAATTATGCCCACGGTATTTTATTTGTTGAACCTCGTGTTACGAGAAAAATTATTTGTTTATTCGTTGTCGATGTTTTCGTACCGAGTTGTTAAATGAAATTATGTGGGATGGTAAATTTGAAAATTGGTATATTTCCCACGGTGATTTTGGAAAGAACGGTACGGTTGATTTAATAACTATTTTAGATGCATTCATACCGTATTGGTGTTCTGGTGTATGTATATGGTTAGCGCGCAAGTATTATGTCTCCCGTGAGTTGCCATTGGACCGTGGGCAGGCAAGTTTGATATTGGCCACAGCCGCCCCCCTCCTTGGCCGGGATGATAGTTCCAGCAGTGGTACTGTCGGGACGCCGAAGTGCCGTTTGCAAGTTTCTCTCTTTAATCTCCCCGCCAGTCGGTGCTCAGGACGCTGGGTATCGGAGGGCATCACCGGTATATGGTGTGGTGCGTCAAGTGTAAATTTTCAGATAAAATTTCAAACCCCAAAGTGTTCAAAAATTATTTATTATATGTATTTACATTTTAATTATATTTGGGGTGTTTATTTATTTATTTATTGTTTATTAAATCGTTTGATCCCTTGGTTTTTGGGAAAATACGAATATCGGGTTTTGTGAAAAATTTTTAAAAAGGGAACATTTCCAACGGAGTGATTAGTGAGAGTTTTGAGAGAAATTATTATTTTCAACTGCTATTATTTATTTACCTATTTAATTGTTGGTATTAATTAAATTCCCTTATTTGTTATATTATTATTATTAAAATTGTTCAGTAGCTAGGGTCGCTTACTGAGATGATTAGCATCTCACGTTTTTAAATTCCGTTCCCTTAGGTTCAAGGGGTGGTAAACCTTTGTACTCGTTGAATTCAGTTGTAATATTTCTTTCATCTTTGTTGTATTTTCTATTGAATAGCACTTCATGAAGCTCTGTATACTATTCTGGACACTTATGTTTTATTTATGCACTAGATTGATGTTATCCCTGTGAAGTGCTATAAAATTGGGGAATCAATTTGTAGTATCGTGGGAGGAATAAGGGGATGATTATAGAAGTGTGTTTTCAGTCCAGGAAATTTTTGGTTAGTCCTACCCTTAGGGGAGGTGCTGCCGGATTTTCCGTTGGAAGGTTCGGTGGTATTTCCCTGGGATCGGGGCTTGTCTATGGTTCCGGGGAGGAATTCTGGACAGTTCCTGACAGTTGGTATTAGAGCATAGGTTCTTGTAATCCTAAGGGACTGTGCATTGCTGTACAGCCCATCCGTAAATTTCTCTCTTTTTGTAATCATGCTTAAGTGTCTTTGCTTCTAAACTCTTGTTTGTTTCCTCAGAATCTACTACGATGCATAGGCGGGACGCACGTAGTACTCGGGAACACTTAGCTGAGAGTTCCGGGAGTCGATCGAGCCTTAGGCAACTTGTCTCTCAGCTAACTCGAGCCTTAGGAGGTTCAAGCTCTAGTAATCGATCCGTGGATCAGGCTCGACGTTTGGGAGTCGTGAACTTCGATGGAAGCCAAGGCCCAGCTGCAGCCATAAATTGGCTATCCAACATGGAGAAAATCCTGGAAGAGGGGATGCAGTGCCCCGACGAGGATATGGTGAGAATCTCTGGTTTCTTGTTAGAAGGAGACGCCCAGAAGTGGTGGCAAGTAGAAAAGACTCACAGAAGGCATACGTGGGATCAGTTTAAGGTTGTCTTCTCTACTGAGTATTGTCCTCCTGCCTACCATGAGGCAAGAAGGAGAGAGTTCGAGGAACTGCGACAGGGGAACATGACAGTGTCCGAGTACGAGAGAAGATTTCGGGAACTATCCGAATTCTGCATGCACATGATTCCCGACGATCATGCGAAGAAGGTGAGGTTCATAGATGGTCTGAATGAAAATATAGCCCTCAATCTTGCTGGATCAGTACATCCCACCTATCAGTCCGTTAGGGATGCAGCGTTGGAGCTAGAGAGACAGGTGGAGATGCGCAAACCTTCGAGGATGCGTAAACCTTCGAGGCGCAGATCATTCGAAGGTTCATACAGTGGAGCAGCTAGCCAGGGAGCGTCCAAGAAGAGCCATAGCTCAGGCTCATCGGGTAGCGGTGGACCGAGCCCACGAGGCAGATTTCAGCGGAGAGGCAGTTATCGTATGCCCCAGTCAGCTCGCCATTCGATCAGTGGGGATACAAGCTCGTATCAGCAGTCACACTTTGGTTCTCCGTGGATTTGTCCAATTTGTAGGAGGAAGCATTCTGGGCCGTGTCAGATGGATGGTTTATGCTTTCAGATGGAGGGAGTGCCCTTATGATAGTGGCAGTGTGCTAGGAGCAGGTCGATGAGCACAGCATATTGGTGTATTTCAGGGTCAGAGTTCCCGGGGGGTTAGGCAGTAGGAGCTTCTTCGGGATCAGCCCAACCGTCTGCAGGATCGAGTCGAGGTAGAGGAAGGAAACCCTAGCAGACAGGTCAAGGTCAGGTGTTTGCTATGACGCAGCAGGAAGCTAGGACCACGCCTGACGTTGTTACGGGTACTTTGAATATTTTTGGTAATGACGCACATGTGCTTATAGACCCGGGAGCAACATATTCGTTCATCTCAAGAGAATTTGTCGTTCGGGTCGGTATGACCCCTACTCCTTTAGAATGTCTGTTAGAAATAGCCACTCCTGCAGGAGAATCCTTGTGGCCCAGCCAGTTGATCAAGGAGTGTTTTTTCTGCATCGAATATCAAGTGATGGAAGCGGACTTGATCTTGTTGGATCTATCCGGACTTGATGTAATCTTGGGCATGGATTGGTTGGCAAGGAACCATGCATCCGTAGATTGTTTTAGTAAAGAAGTTACATTAAGGAGGCCAGGGTTGCCAGAAGTGGTATTCCGTGGGGAAGTTGGGAGGCCCTTGCCGAGGTTGATATCTACCCTTACCACCAAGAAGCTACTGAATAAGGGTTGCCAAGGGTATTTGGCTCATGTGATAGATACTCGAGTAAGTGGGGTCAGGTTGGAAGATATGCCCGTTGTGCGGGATTTTTCGGATGTGTTTCCTGAAGAGTTACCAGGATTGCCTCCGGAAAGGGAAGTTGACTTTCCCATTGAATTAATTCCGGGTACCATGCCTATTTCTCTACCGCCGTATCGGATGGCTCCAGTGGAGTTAAGGGAGCTAAAGGTCCAATTGCAAGATTTGGTAGATAAGGGGTTTATTAGACCAAGCATATCGCCATGGGGAGCTCCAGTTTTGTTTGTGAAGAAGAAGGATGGTAGTCTAAGACTGTGCATCGACTACCGACAACTTAATAAGGTAACCATCCCTAATCGCTATCCGTTGCCAAGGATAGATGATCTATTTGACCAACTCCAAGGTGCCAAAGTGTTTCCAAGATTGACTTGAGGTCTGGATACCATCAGTTAAGGATCTGAGAGTCGGACATTCCTAAGACTGCCTTTAGGATGAGGTACGGACATTATGAATTCCTAGTGATGTCGTTCGGACTCACCAATGCCCCAGCAGCTTTTATGGATTTGATGAACTGGGTGTTTCGTCTGTACTTGGATCGTTTTGTCATTGTATTCATAGATGACATCCTGATCTATTCAAGGAGCCAAGAAGAGCACGTGAGGCATTTGAAAAGAGTGCTCGAAACTTTAAGGCAGCAGAAGCTATATGCTAAGTTCGATAAGTGTGAATTCTGGTTGAATCAAGTGGGTTTTCTCGGACATATCGTGTCAGCCGAAGGCATCTATGTGGACCCCGATATGGTGAAGGCAGTGTTGAGTTGGGAGCGCCCTACTAGCGTGAAGGAAGTATGAAGTTTTCTTGGATTCGCGGGATACTACCATCGTTTTATAGAAAGGTTTTCGAGAATTGCTGGACCGCTTCATAACTTAGCCCGAAAGAAGGTTGAATTTAGCTAGGCGGATAGGTGTGAACAGAGTTTTCAGGAATTGAAGCCAAGGTTAACATCTGCACCTGTCTTAACTTTACATAATGGGAATGAAGGTTTTGAAGTCTATTGTGATGCATCCCATCAAAGGTTGGGTTGCGTGCTAATGCAGAATCAAAGGGTGGTAGCATACGCATCACGGCAATTGAAGTAACACGAACAGAATTACCCTACTCATGACTTAGAAATGGCGGCGGTAGTCTTTGCTTTAAAGAAGTGGAAACACTACTTGTATGGGGCCACATGCCAAATTTATACCGACCACAAAAGCCTCAAGCACATTTTCACTCAGAAGGAGTTAAATATGAGGCAAAGGAGATGGATGGAGTTATTGAAGGATTATGACTGTGTGATTGATTATCACCTAGGCAAGGTGAATGTAGTGGCAGATGCTTTGAGTAGGAAGGCTATTGGATCGCTTGCTTACATCCAAGCCATCCAACTACCTCTCATGGTGGAGTTGAAGAAGATGGGAGTGTTAATGCATATGCATCATTCGGGAGTTCTTATGGCTAGTTTTCAGGTGCGACCAGTGTTGGCGGATCGTATATTGGAGACCCAAATGGAAGATCCTAAGTTGAGAACAATTAAGGGCAAGGTACAAGAAGGTCTTGATCCGGAATTTTCCATAGGGAGGGATGGAGCCCAAGTGTATAAAGGACGACTTTGCGTTCCTGATATCCCAGAACTCAAGAAGGAGATTTTAGAAGAGGCACATAGCTCGATGTATGTGATGCATCCTGGAAGTACCAAAATGTACCGAACGCTTGTTAAGTATTATTGGTGGATTGGCATGAAGAGAGAAGTGGCAGATTTTGTATCGAAGTGCTTAATTTGTCAATAAGTAAAGGCAGAAAGACAGAAGCCTTCAGGACTACTCCAATCCTTACCTATTCCCATGTGGAAGTGGGAAGAACTCAACATGGACTTCGTATTCAAACTTCCTCCCACACCTAGGAGGTACGACGGCATTTGGGTAATCATCGATCGTCTTACCAAGTCGGCACACTTCTTACCAGTACGAGAATGTTTTTCACCCGAGAAGTTAGCCCAATTGTTCGTGCAACGTATTGTAAGTCTTCATGGAGTACCGTTAGCCATCGTATCCGATCGAGATCCACGATTTACTTCACGACTATGGTGGAAGTTGGCTAATGCACTAGGAGCAAGACTTAACTATAGCACCACTTTTCATCTGCAATCTGATGGACAAGCTGAGCACACAATTCAGACATTAGAAGACATGCTAAGGTCTTATGCTATGCAATTTCACGGTAGCTGGGATGAACAATTGCCATTGATAGAATTTGTCTACAACAACAGTTATCAGGCGAGTATTGGGATGTCCCCGTTTGAAGCTTTATATGGGAAGCAGTGTCGGACACCTTTGTGCTGGAGTGAGGTAGGAGAAGAGAGACTCCTTGCAACGAATAATGCGGTTGGATCTGAGTATTTAAGGATGACCTTGGATAAGGTGAAGATCATTAAAGATCGATTGAAGGTTGCCCAAGATCGACAGAAGAGTTACGCCGATGTGCATAGGAAGGATTTGGAATTCGAAGTAGGAGAATGGGTATTCCTAAAGTTATCTCCATGGAAAGGAGTAGTACGCTTTGGTTGACGAGGTAAGTTGGGTCCTCGTTATATTGGGCCTTACGAGATTACGGAGAGGATTGGCCTTGTGGCTTATAGATTGGCATTACTGGAAGAGCTAGCCCGAGTACACAACGTGTTTCATGTTTCGATGCTACGGAAGTATATTGCAGACCCATCACATGTACTCGAGACTCCTGACATAGAATTAAGGGAAGATCTTTTATATGTGGAGCAACCAGTGCAGATTTTGGATCGTGAGGAGCGGGTGTGATACGAACCTAGGACGATCTGCTCCTAAACCCATATTATATTAGCCCGGATCTCAATTAAGTTCACGTTCTAATGGAATTGACCTCAACCCCTAACCAACCTGTGGTTAGAAACCTTGGTATAATGTAGACGCCACAATAGGGGATGGAAAACCTATTGATAAGTCAAGCTAAAACAACCAATTCTCTAATGGTGTTTTAGGTGTTCTCAAAGAACAAAGAGATAATTAATCTCACAAGTATTTTCTCAATCAAATCAAAGTTGTATTCTTATTGAAAAATAAGCCTTTAAATAGGCTACAAAGCCACGAAATAAAACCCTAAAAATAAAGAAAAACCAGCCACCACACATAAAGAAACCTAGTTGGCTGAAACTATACTTCCTTTCCTAATCTAAGTTTGATTAATTAATTCCTTTATATTAAATTAGGAATTAATTAATTTACAATGGAAAGAATAAAATAAAAACCTTCCTAAAGTTATTTTTTCAGAAAATAAATAAATAGAAGCCAAAAAGTAATGGTAGTTTCCTAAAATAAAAAGTAAAAACAAATTAGGAAACTAAAATGCTAGCCTTTTTGATCAAGTTGACTTTGATCAATCTTTGACCTCTTTGAGCTTCAAATCAACTTCTAGATTCTTTTTAGGATGCCAAATAAGCTGAATATGAAGTCCCACACGTTTCCAATGCTTGGAAAAATAAGAAAAGGCTAATACAGTAAAATACAGTAAAGCCAACAAGCAATACAGCAAATTCGGCCAAATTGTTGATGCTGTCCATACAAGCCCTTTTTGATTGCATTTAAGGCTACTTTAACTTGATTCCATGACCTCTTAGGCATATGTATTGAACCCATAAAGCATTGGAACCATTTCATGTACCAAAACCGCCACCCGGGTCCGTATCGGCTTCCACCACTTGGATGCTTCAAATAGGCTTTGTATCTTCAAGTATGGACAAGCTCTGTTGAGATTGATTACCCTCTGTATAAATACTCCCAGGTTGCCCTTAAATCTCTTAATTTGAGCTCTTTTGATTGGCCTAGTCTTCATCCGTGTCGAGTCAGCACCCCAGCGGGTTATCGGTTGAGCGGCCTCGGGCGGAATCACATCAGGGTGCTACGTAACAAGACTATTCCTTTAGTTAAGGTTTTATGGCAGAACCATTTTGTCGAGGAAGGAACGTGCGAGCCCGAAGCGCAGATGCGTGATCAGTATCCTTATCTGTTCCAATGACGTGCGGAATTTCGAGGAAAAATTCTTATAAGGGGGGAAGGTTGTAACACCCCGTCCCAAATCACATCGGAATTCGTGCACGTTGACCGTTGATCGAGTGGGTCAAAAGTTGACTTTTTGTTCCAGTTGAAATTTCTAGTTGACCATGGTACCGTGGCGAAGTGCATGATGCCCTGAGTTCGTAGACTAGTAGCACGTCGAAAACGGAGCTATGGTTTGGAAGTTATGGGCAAAACAAGTCGAGGTGCAAACTGTCCAAAAGGTGCCGGGGGTTGACTTTTTATTGTTGTGTAATTTTTCTTTGACCTTTGTATGGTTCTAAAGTACTCATCGATATGAGTTCATAGACTAGCGGCACGCTTAAATTGGACATCTGGTTAAAAAGTTATGGACATTTGAAGTTTGCCGGATATCGTAATATTTTATTATATCTGGCTTAAGTGTATAGTAATGTCACGTGTCGTCACCTGATTGGTCCACGTGGATGAACGGTGTCACCCACGGTGGCTTTTATTTGGCAAAAATGCCGAGGAGGAGAGAGAAAGAGAGAGAGGAGAGAGAGAGAGAGAAACGACCGACCGCCGAAAATTGTCCAATTTTTCTGCCGATCCTTGCTGCACGCGCTGGCCAGACAGGAGCGCCTTCCCATTTCCAGCCGAACCCTGAAACTTCACGATCGTCGGTCGCCGGACGCGCCCAGACTGAGCCGGCGAAGCTCGGCGCCGATTTTTTCCCCTCCACCGCCGGTGTAACAGCCTAGACCACCCGCATGATATATTGTCCGGTTTGGGCCCAACCCGCACAGTTTTTCTCTGCGACCCCGTTACACTGTGGCTCCACAAAACGCTTCTCAAGGGAAAGGTATCCACACCACCTTATAAGGCGTGCTTCGTTCCGCTTTCCAACTGATGTGCGATGTTACAATCCTCCCCCCTTGGGGCCCAGCGTCCTCGCTGGCACACCGATCCGGGTCCGGCTCTGATACCACTATAACAGCCCATACCACCTGCATGAGATATTGTCCGCTTTAGGCCCGGCCCGCACGGTTTTGCTCTGCGACCCCGTTACACTGCGGGTCCACAAAACGCGTCTCAAGGGAAAGGTATCCACACCACCTTATAAGGCGTGCTTCGTTCCCCTTTCCAACCGATGTGGGATGTTATAGCCGGCCGCCTTTGACCCGTTTCTGGCCACTTTTAAGCCACACGCGCCTGACCGATCCCTCACCAAATTTCACGGCCACCAGACCTCCAATGCGCCGAGATTGGAGCATTTTCAGGCAAGGTGCCGAAAATCTTCAAACCCCGATCTCTTCGCCGTCCGGCCTCCGCTTTCCTCACCGCCGGTCCCGTTGGAATCCTCTCCCCTCGATCTACAAAACCCCAAAAATCTCAGCCAACGGCCACCGCACGCGCCGCCGGCGGCCACGGTTGCCGGTGACCGCGGCGGCTCACCAGAAGTCACTGTTCCGGCGAGTACCCAGTTGCACCGCCGATCCCTGTCCACTAATTCTGACCTCCTGAATCCAAATCCGGCATCCTTTTCCTCCAATTTGTGATGGTTTGGGAAAATCGAGGAATCGAATCTCAAAAGCTTTCCGGCGAGATTCCGGCCACCTAGGGTCCGATCTCTGGAAAGTAAGACCGAATTCGTGATCCTCATCACTTAAGCTTCGATTCGGTATATCACTCGTAATTTCTAGTTGTCGTTTGTGTTCACTCCCCGGGTACCCATTTGGGAGTTACCCGATTAAAATATTAATATATATTTGGTTGGTCTACTATGAATGTTTTAGGTGCGTGTGCGAGTAATGGAGTTGATCCTGCGGAGGGTCTTAGCTGATATACGCGCTTAAGGTGAGTGACCCACCTTTAAAAATATTTTGGGCAATTAATTATATTTAATTGGTGTTTAATTGATATTTGAATTATGCTCATGTGGTACGATTTAATTATGATTTTATTGTGATTTAATTTTATTTATTATGCATGAGCAAAGAATTTTCAGTAATAAATTGTATGTGGTTTTAATATTATTTTTGGGCATAATTGGTTTAAATATTTTATGAAAATATTTTATTTAAATTGGTGGTTTAATTTTTATAATTATGCCCACGGTATTTTATTTGTTGAACCTCGTGTTACGAGAAAAATTATTTGTTTATTCGTTGTCAATGTTTTCGTATCGGGTTGTTAAATGAAATTATGTGGGATGGTAAATGTGAAAATTGGTATATTTCCCACGGTGATTTTGGAAAGAACGGTACGGTTGATTTAATAGTTATTTTAGACGCATTCATACAGTATTGGTGTTCTGGTGTATGTATATGGTTAGCGCGCAAGTATTATGTCTCCCGTGAGTTGCCATTGGACCGTGGGCAGGCAAGTTTGATATTGGCCACAGCCGCCCCCCTCCTTGGCCGGGATGATAGTTCCAGCAGTGGTACTGTCGGGACGCCGAAGTGCCGTTTGCAAGTTTCTCTCTTTAATCTCCCCGCCAATCGGTGCTCAGGACGCTGGGTATCAGGGGGCATCACCGGTATATGGTGTGGTGCATCAAGTGTAAATTTTTAGATAAAATTTCAAACCCCAAAGTGTTCAAAAATTATTTATTATATGTATTTACATTTTAATTATATTTGGGGTGTTTATTTATTTATTTATTGTTTATTAAATAGTTTGATCCTTTGGTTTTCGGGAAAATACGAATATCGGGTTTTGTGAAAATGTTTTAAAAAGGGAACATTTCCAACGGAGTGATTAGTGAGAGTTTTGAGAGAAATTATTATTTTCAACTGCTATTATTTATTTACCTATTTAATTGTTGGTATTAATTAAATTCACTTATTTGTTATATTATTATTATTAAAAGTGTTCAGTAGCTAGGGTCGCTCACTGAGATGATTAGCATCTCACGTTTTTAAATTCCGTTCCCTTAGGTGCAAGGGGTGGTAAACGTTCTTCCGGAGCGAACAAATTCTCTGCCGCTATCGTAGTTCGAAAAGTACCTTTGTACTCGTTCAATTCAGTTGTAATATTTCTTTCATCTTTGTTGTATTTTCTATTGAATAGCACTTCATGAAGCTCTATATACTATTCTGGACACTTATGTTTTATTTATGCACTAGATTGTTGTTATTTCTGTGAAGTACTGTAAAATTGTGGAATCAATTTGTAGTATTGTGGGGGGAATAAGGGGATGATTATAGAAGTGTGTTTTCAGTGTAGGAAAGTTTTGGTTAGTCCTACCCTCTTAGGGGAGGTGCTGCCGGATTTTCCGTTGGAAGGTTCGGTGGTATTTCCCTGGAATCAGGGCTTGTCTAGGGTTCCGGGGAGGAATTCTGGACGGGTCCTGACAAGAAATCTAGGTTTGAAGCAATCGGCGCTGCAGCCGGAAAAATTCTCGATCCGGGCACATCGGGGGTCGGGTGGCTGCGAGATTGGCTGACCGGCCGGTTTTCAACTGGACTTCAAGATGGGGTGGCACGTGTATGGAAAGAGTGGCCGAAAAATGGCAAATCGGTGGTGGCTGGTGGTGGTCTCTCCTCTCTCTCTCCTCCCTTCTCTCTCTATCTCTCTCTCTCTCTCTCCGGTTGCACGGCTTACACACAGGTTTGAGCCAATAAGAGGCCATCCCATGAATGCCACTGTGCACTCACGGGAAAGGCTGTGGGCTTGACACGTGGAGCACATTTTTCACAATAACACCATTTAAGTAAAAAAATATAAAATAATAGTGTATTTGAAAAACTTTGCGAGTCTATAACTTTTTAACCTGGTGTCCAAATTAGTCGTGCCTATAGTCTATAGACTCGTATCGACGAGTACTTTACAACCATACAAGAGTCAAATCGAATTTCTACATAAATAAAAAGTCAAACTTGGTACCCTTGGACAAATTGGACCGCAACTTGCCTTGCGCATAACTTTTAAACGGTAGCTCCAATTTTGACATGCTACTAGTCTACAAACTCGAGATGATACATTCGATACATACTTTGAAATGGTACCTCGATCAACATAAAATTCCATCCTAAACAAAAAGTCAAAATTTTGACAATCTCTGTCAACGGTCAACCTTGATCAACGTGCAAAAATTCCGACGTACTTTGGGATGGGGTGTTACAATAAAAACTAGGGTGTGCCACAAACTATACCAAACAGTTCCATTTCTCTTATGTTACCACTCTGGATATTATAACCAAATGAACAAGGTTTTGTTTTTTAAGTATATTACCAACCTTGGCAAGTTTATGGTAATGATGGAAGCTTTGTTGTTAGGCGTATGTTATGAATTACTCTCCCCCAAATCCTTGATGGAATTTCCCATGCCACATATCACTTGACAATGGAGAATAAGAGTTTGAGCTTTCTTTATTTCCTGGAGATGAAGACCTTGAAGCGAATCTCTGAGATTCTGAATCACTAAAATCTAAATGACAATCATTAACGTACCGTTCCTTGATTGGAGGAGAAGAAAAAGGAACATTTCCAACACAATGCGATGGTGACTCAGGAATCACTAGATCAACATTGTCAGACTCCCCCAAAGAAGCTGAATTTGTTTACTATGTTCAAAAATACTCAGAACTATTAAGTAGTAACTCAACTAACTTAGGATAAATTGCCTGGTCATTTGCATGCTTTCCTTCTGGACGTCGATGAGGAACATTGGAATCAGTAGCCACAATTTGGAAGTACAAAATAGTTGATTCATCTGATAATTGCTTTCTCAAGCAAATATCAATAGATTTTAGAGATTTGACATTATTAGAAAGATCAAAAGCCTCTGAAACTGATCCAGAATGATGAGAGATCAATCTACAACCCTCCGACGTTAATCGTCTTTCTTTTTAGAAAAGCTCTAATCACTTTTGATCTATACTTTTCACAGCAGCATCAATGACTTCCTCCAACATAACCACATTGCCAGAAGTCATTTTTTTAACCAATAATAAATTTGAAGAATTTCCTTAGCTGATGCAAAGGGAGCCTAACTTCATTTCTGACACCCTACCAAGAGCAACTGCCATATTTTTAGCATATTCCCTCAAGTCAAATGCACTAAAACTTTCTAGCAACGGAGATCCATGTGCATAACTCCAAAGAAAAAGATTATGATCTTCACTAAAATATAAAGGATTAGTTCTTTTGTAGAGATTCAACCTGTGTATAGCAAGCAATATATATATATCCACAAGCAGCACACAACCCATAAAAGTCCACAAACAAGCAAATATAAATGAAATAGAAGATCTCAGAACAAACCCATATGAAAAATCTAGAGAGAGAAAGAGACAAGTACATAAATATAAGAGGAGAGAGAGAGAAAAACACACAAATGTTTTTATGTGGTTCGATAAAAGTGATCTACATCCACTGGCAAGCAAGGAGATGATGATTTTCATCATCTTGAAGAGATTACAAGCCTTATCATTAAGAGTATGGCACGATTGATGGGATTTTGAAGAACCCGCTATTTCTCTCTCTAAAACCAGTAGAAAAGCCCCTTCATCTATTCTGGCTCGAATTCCTAGGCTAACATATCATTAAAGAGGGGCAAAATCATAATTTTGGTTTTTTTTTTTTCCTCTTCTCTTGCTTTCTTCCTCTTCACTTCATCACCAAACATCATCCCATCGCTCCTTACTTGCACACACATCCTCATCACTTGCTTTGCACATTGCTTAGACTCAAACAGAGCCTAAGCTTCTCTGTTGGAACTACCTTGGTTAACATATCCATCAAATTCTTTTCACCCGCAATCTTCACCAAATCCACTTCACCTTTATCGATCAATTCTCGAACAAAGTAGTACTTCTTCTTGATAGGCTTTGTACAGTCCGAGAAGGCTTGATTCTTTGCCAAGAAGATTGCACTTTGGTTGTCACAATGCACAATGACTTGGTTTTGGGGAACACCAAGCTCATTTACCAACCATTTTAACCAGAATGCCTTTCTTGTTTCTTTCGTGGCAGCCATATATTCAGTTTCAGTACTTGAGAGTGCAACCACCGGTTGCAACAATGCTCTCCAACTAATTGTATTACCCCAAGATGAAAATATATAACCCATTAAGGACTTTCTCTTGTCCTGATAACTTTCAAGGTCCGCATCACAATATCCGACAACACAATCACCATTACCATTATTCTCTTTCTGATATAATAAGCCAACATCCATGGATCCCTTCAAATACCTTAGAATCCATCGCAAAGCCTGCCAATATGGTTTTCTCGGATTACTCATAAATCTACTCACCACACTAATCGCATGAGCGATGTCCCGTCTAGTACACACCATCAAATACATGATACAACCTACGGCACTTGTATATGGTGTCTTAGCCATGCTTTCCCTCTCTTGTTCACTTTCGGGCATTACTTAGACGACAATTTGAAATGGGGTGCTAAAGGAGTGATCATGGGATTTGCACCATCCATGTTGAACCTCTCTAAGACCTTCTCAATATACTTCCTTTGAGAGACAAATATCTCCCGCTTCTTCTTATCTCGAAATACATCGATCCCCAAAATTTTCTTGGCTTCTCCAAGGTCTTTTATCTCAAACTTAGGACTCATCAACTTTTTCAAATTATCTATCTCATCTTTATGTTTGCATGCAATCAACATATCATCAACATACAACAAGAGATAAATGAACTCCCCATTCAACAACTCTTTATAATACACACAAATATCAAACGTGCTCCTATTGAAGCCAATACCAAGCATAAACATGTCGAATTTCTTATACGATTGCCTAAGAGATTGTCTCAAGCCATAAAGGGATTTTTGAAGCAAGCATACCTTGGCACCCTTTGGATATCCTGCAGGTTGACCATTTAAATCTCTTCCTAGAGGTCTCCATGCAAGAATGCCGTCCCGATGACCAATTGATACAACTTAAGACCCTAGTGAATCACAAGTGATAACAAGATCCGAATAGAAGTGTGTCCCAGCACCGGAGAGAATATTTCATTGAAATCCACTCCCTCCTTTTGAGTATAACCCTTTGTAACCAATCAAGCTTGAACCTTGGTGCCTTCAGGTTCACCTTCCTTCTTCTTGAACACCCACTTGCAACTTACAACCCTTCCACCTTTAGGCTTATCTACTAAATTCCAAGTTTGATTCCTACGCAAGGAATCCATCTCCTCATCCATGGCCACCTTCCACTTTACAAAATCTTTTGAAAAGCTTCCTCAAAAGTATTAGGCTCTGAGTCCATTTCTTCCCCAACATCGAGAGCTTATGCTATACAATCCGTAAAACCATATTCTTCCACAACATCAAGAGCATATGCAATACAATTTGCAAAACCATATCTCACCAATGCCTTGGATTGTCTTCGTTCTCTATCACGAGCTAAATTGTAATCATGGAGGTTATCATCATCAACCACCTCCTCATCGGTATGATCAACTACCTCATCAACTCCTTCTTAAGCCACCTGTGTATCACAATGCTCCTTATGAGTCACTTTCTTCCTTAGATTATCCTCAATTCCAAGATCAAATGTCTCATTGTCAACCTCACCTTCACTTGACGATTCTCCATCCTTCGCCAACCCAAGCATCTCATTCTCCTTAAACACCACATCCCTACTAATCACACACTTCCTTGTATCCAGATTCCAAAGTCTATTACATTTGACACTCTTTGGGTACCCCTACAACCACCCATTGAATTCGTTCTCGCGGGGCCCTATACGTCGAAATGAACATAATCCAAGATCCCCTTAGTTCGATGCACCATGATGTTGAACTTCACCCTAGCTTGCTTGCCATAGATACAATGCTCACAAAAGTCAAGTTTCCCCGCCTTGTGCCCACACAAAAGCCCTTGTTTACTAAGCACAATTAGCCCTTTCTCTCTAATATGGCCTAGCCTTCTATGCCAAAGTGTGGTGTTGCTCACTTTCTCATTCATCGAGACCGAAGCTTCACCTTGAACCACACTTCCATCTAGCACATACAAGCCATTCTTCTCAGCAGCCTTCATCGCTACCATTGAACCCTTCAAGACCTTTAAAGTGCCTCTCTCAGCCTTATAACTATATCCATGCTCATCCAATGTACCAAAAGAAATCAAATTCCTCTTCAACCCGGGAATATACCGTACATCCGACAAAGTTCTCACAACTCCATCATGAAGCTTCAACTTTATCGTACCAATCCTTTCAACATTGCAAACCTCATTGTTCCCCATGAGAACACGTCCTCCATCTAGTTCCTCAAATGTATCAAAATAACTCCTTATCCACTCAACACCATTGTCTCGGTCGGTTACAAGCAATACTTCGGAGCTTTCATAACCTTCCGAGGCAACACTTGCATCTTCATCGAATTGCATCTCCTTCCCTTTTCCAAACCTCTCTGGACAATCCTTCTTGAAATGCCCCAATTGATTACAACAGAAACATCTCATTTTGCCCCTTGATTTTGATCTACCCCGACTTTTACCTCCCCAATGATACGAACCTAGGACGACCTGCTCCTAAACCCGTATTATATTAGCCCGGATCTCAATTAAGTTCAAGTTCTAATGGAATGGACCTCAACCCCTAACCAACCTATGGTTAGAAACCTTGGTATAATGTAGACGCCACAATAGGGGATGGAAAACCTATTGATAAGTCAAGCTAAAACAACCAATTCTCTAATGGTGTTTTAGGTGTTCTCAAAGAACAAAGAGATAATTAATCTCACAAGTAATTTCTCTATCAAATCAAAGTTAATTCTTATTGATAACTAAGCCTTTAAATAGGCTTTGAAAGAAACAAAATAAACCCTAAAAACCCTAGGTAAAACCGGCCACACAATGAAGAGTTCTATGATGGCCGAAATTCTCACCCCTTTCCTAATCTAATTTGGATTAATTAATTCCTTTATTTTGAATTAGTAATTAATTAATTTATAATGCAAATAATAAAATAATAACTTTCTTAAACTTATTTTTCCAGAAAATAAAAAAATAAAAACTAAAACGTAATGGTAGTTTCCTAAAACAAAAAGTAGAATAAAATTAGGAAACTATAATACTAGCTTTTTGACTAATTTGACTTTGACCAATCTTTGACCAAATTGAGCTCCAAATCAACTTCAATATGCTTTTTAGTGATGTGATTCCGCCCGAGCCCGCTCCACCGATAACCCGCTGGGGTGCTGACTCGACACGGATGAAGACTAGGCCAATCACAAGAGCTCAAATTAAGAGATTTAAGGGCAACCTGGGAGTATTTATACAGAGGGTAATTAATCTCAACAGAGCTTGTCCATACTTGAAGATACAAAGCCTATTCGAAGCATCCAAGTGGTGGAAGCCGATACGGACCCGGGTGACGGTTTTGGTACATTTTTGGAGTCCAGGAAGCATGAAATGGTTCCAATGCTTTATGGGTTCAATACATATGCCTAAGAGGTCATGGAATCAAGTTAAAGCAGCCTCAAATGCAATCAAAAAGGGCTTGTACGGACAGCATCAACAATTTGGCCGAATTTGCTGTATTGCCTGCTGGCTTTACTGTATTTTACTGTTTTAGCCTTTTCTTATTTTTCCAAGCATGGGCAACGTGTGGGACTTCATATTCAGCTTATTTGGCATCCTAAAAAGCATCTAGAAGCTGATTTGAAGCTCAAAGAGGTCAAAGATTGATCAAAGTCAACTTGATCAAAAAAGCTAGTATTTTAGTTTCCTAATTTTATTCTACTTTTTGTTTTAGGAAACTACCATTATTTTTAGTTTCTATTTATTTATTTTCTGGACAAATAAGATTAGGAAAGTTATTATTTTATTATTTTCATTGTAAATTAATTAATTCCTAATTCAAAATAAAGGAATTAATTAATCTAAATTAGATTAGGAAAAGGAAAGTTTCGGCCAAGGTAGACTTCTTCATTGTGTGGCCGGTTTTTCCTAGGGTTTTTAGGGTTTATTTTGTTTCTTTCAAAGCCTATTTAAAGGCTTATATTTCATTAATAAGATAACTTTAAAACTTTGATTTGATTGAGAAAATACTTGTGAGATTAATTATCTCTTTGTTCTTTGAGAACACCTAAAACACCATTAGAGAATTGGTTGTTTCAACTTGACTTATCAATAGGTTTTCCATCCCCTATTGTGGCGTCTACATTATACCAAGGTTTCTAACCATAGGTTGGTTAGGGGTTGAGGTCGATTCCATTAGAACTTGAACTTAATTAAAGATCCGGGCTAATATAATACGGGTTTAGGAGCAGGTCGTCCTAGGTTCGTATCATTTGGTATCAGAGCTAAATTTTGTTCAGGTTTGATCTATCTTTATTTGCTTTATTTGTTTTTATGTTATTCTGCAATTTTAGCATTAGGTTAAGGTTGCATCCATCCTATACACGTTCAGCATCTTAAAAAAAAAATAAAATAAAATAAAAAAAAATTCATTCCTAGTTGAATTAGGATTTCCTAGTTTTATCGTATTTTTGTTTCCTAGTTTGTTGGTTGTCTTTTATCATTGTTCTTGTTAATTTGGTTTTTGTTGATTTTTCTTTGCCTTTTTAGTCTTAGAAATTTGCATTCATATATTAAAAAAAAAAAAAAAAAAAAGAAGAAGTTTGCGGCATCATTTAAAAAAAAAAAAAAAAAAACTGCACATTGTGTTTATTTGGAGGTCACGGTTTGGTGTTTGTTTTGGAGTTGGAATTGCAGTTTTGGTAATTATTCTTGCTACTGCAGTTGTTTGAGTTCTGTGAGTGAAAAAAAAAAAAGAAAAAAAAAGAAAAAAAGAAAGAAGAGGTAAAGTCGAATAAAAAAAAAAAAATTTCAGTTTGTTGGAGTTTGATTTGTTTGCTGGAAATTTGTTGGAGCTGCTGGTTTTTGATTATTTATTCAATATTTGAGTTGCTGGGAAATTATTCTTGCTGCTGGATATTTGGATTTTGGGTGACTAAATTTTTTGGATTAAAATTAGTTAAAGGAATTGATACAAAACTTGAATTACAAGAACAACAACCAACACTTTTCTATATTTTTGTTCTCTTTGATTCTTGATCGTATTTGAATTTCTTTTCCTGGAATTTTATTCTTGAACTCATAATCTACTACCATCTGGTGCAGTTTTCAAAAATTCCAACGTTTTACCATTATTTTGTGTTTTCTTGTCTAGAAAGCCGAAAAATTAGGATTTGTTTGATTCTTTCGGTATTGCCTACTTTCTGCTACTGTTTTGTTGATAAGTTTAATTAAAACATACTAGTGATCTAATTGCTGTTTTGTGGGTGTTTTAATTAGAACTTTGAGATAATTCATTGAGTGAAAAAAGGCAAGAGTGTGTGAGCTTAAAAGAAGGTAAAAGCCGAAACTAGTGTGCAAACACGAGTGTCGAGACCTTGTTTGAGTGAAACACGTGAGGGAGTGAATATTGTGAGGATTTATTTTATTTTTGCAGTATTTTACTAACATGGCAGATTCTAGAATAAGAAGAGGAGATCCATCCTTGAGGATCAATGAGGAAGAGTCCGTAGCATTTCATGGCGATGACCGAGCTACCAGAAGTGGAGACCAAGTGGACTTGAGAACTATTTTGGAATCAATACAGCGGATGAGTGCTCAATTTGAGCATGTAAATCAAAGAGTGGGAAGATTAGAAGCCTCACAAGGAAGGCCGAATACAAGAAATAGGCAAGAATTCCATGGAGGACGAGGCCGAGGACGAGGAGGTCGCGAGAGGCCGAGAGAGGAATTTGATGAGGAGCCATTGGACGGTGACTGTGAGGAAGGTATGGACGAAACCTTTGCTGTCCAAGATAGAGCTGGCCGTGGGAGATATAGGAGGGAGGATACAGATGAAGATTTGGGAAATATCAAGGTTAATATCCCACCTTTTATGGGTAAAAGTGATCCTGAAGCTTATTTGGAGTGGGAAGAGAAAATGGAGAT
Source organism: Ziziphus jujuba (assembly GCF_031755915.1). NCBI lineage: Eukaryota > Viridiplantae > Streptophyta > Magnoliopsida > Rosales > Rhamnaceae > Ziziphus > Ziziphus jujuba. Next base: position 23,842,390 of record NC_083381.1, on the reverse strand, counting down.
GATTTTTGACTGCCACAACTATTCGGAAGGTAAGAAGGTGAAGATGGCAGCAATGGAGTTTGGCCATTATGCACTCCAATGGTGGATAAATGAGCAAAGCACCCGAAGGAGGGTTGGTGATGACTTAATTACAACATGGCGACAAATGAAAGGAGTCATGAGGAAGCGGTTTGTGCCATCCCATTACCAAAGGTTGCTGCATCAAAGGCTTCAATCTTTGTCTCAAGGAAGTAGGTCCGTGGAGGATTATTACAAAGAGATGGAGATGTTAATGATGAGGTTAAACATGAGGGAGGATAGGGAGGCAACAATGGCAAGATTTCTTGGAGGGTTAAACCGTGACATTGCCAACCAACTTGAATTACAACAATACTTGGAATTGGAGGAGATGTTACATGTAGCCATTAAGCTTGAGAACCAATTCAAGAGAAGGGGTGTTAGTACACGGTTTGGAGGAGTTTCTAGCAGTGGAAGGACAAGTTCAAGTGGCTGGAAAAACAATTCCACTTATGAAAACAAGTTGAGGCCGAAATTAGGAGAAGAATCTACCAACCGGCCAAGAAGGGAGGTCAAGACCGAATCTGTCCAAGCACTTAGAGGTGAGATAAAATATGATCCTAAACCTCAAAAATCTAGAGAAATAATTTGTTTTAAGTGCCAAGGAAGAGGACACATATCCAGCCAATGCCAAAATAGAAGAATCATGGTATTAAAGGGTGATGGTGAGCTGGAATCCGCAAGTGAAGAAAGTGGAGTTGAAACCGAGCAAGAGGAGGATTGTAATGAAGATGAAACTGAACCTGTAGATACATCTAATGCCGAGTTGAGCTTGGTTTCAAGGAGAGTACTTGCTGTCTGTAAATATGAAGAGCAGATACAAAGAGAAAACATCTTCCATACTCGCTGCGAAATACAAGGTAAAATTTGTAGCATGATTATAGATAGTGGGAGTTGTACTAATGTGATAAGTAATCTTGTAGTTGATAAATTAGGCTTGAAAAAAATTAAACATCCAGAACCTTATAGATTACAATGGCTTAATGATAGTGGTGAGATGAAAGTAAACAAACAAGCCAAAGTAAAATTTAATATAGGTAGATATGAGGATGAAGTTTTATGTGATATTGTACCTATGATTGCTGGACATATACTATTAGGTAGACCATGGCAATTTGATAAAGATGCTACTCATTTTGGTCGAGAAAATAGTATTGTTTTCAGGTTTAAAGGGAAGAAGGTCAAGCCGGAACCATTATCTCCTAAAGAGGTTTACAAAGACCAATTACAAATGCAACAAAGGAGAGAAGCCGAAAAGCTTAAAGAAAAAGCAAGTATGGCACCAACGGCTTCACCATCCTTCCAAGAAGGTAAGATTGAGGTTGCTGACCAAGGTAAGGTTTCTAAGGTTCATATTGACTGGAAAGACCAAGAAAAAGCCGAGAGAGGGGTGAGAAAAGAGAGCAAACCCGAGAGCACACAAAAACAGGAAATTTCCGCCAATGAGAGCCAAACCGAGGAAAGAAAAAGAAAAGAAAGAAAAGAGAGGAAAAACCAGAATTTTTATTTGAGTTTAGGGGATATTAATAAGGTTATTGAGTGTAAGAAACTTTTGCTGGTCATGCTTTACAAAGAAAATTATTTTAATGATCAAACTAACTTTGAAGAACTTGAATTGCCAAGTTCAATGATTTCTCTTTTAAAGGAATTTGGAGATGTCTTACCAAATGAAATTCCAAGTGGACTACCATCCAATCAAGAGGGAAAAGGTGAGCTTGCTGTCCGAGGTAAGTCTTCTAATACTCAGGTTGTGTGGAAAATTTTTATTAAAACCAAGAGTGAGAAATGTGGTGCAAAAGCCGAGAGTGAGGAAGGTGAGATGGCATTGAGTGAGAAAGGAAAAGGAAGACAAGAAAGGAAGAATATAAATTGTTATCTTAGCTTTGGTGATGTTAATAAAGTAATTATGAATAAAAAATCATTGCTGACCATGAATTTTAAAGATACTTATTTAAAGATGTCTTTATTGCATGGAACTTTATCTGCATTGTTGAGAGCTTTACTTAGTGGCAATTTGAAAATTTGGAAAATATTGTTTGCTAACTTTAAAAAGTGTAATTTTTACCATAATGAGTATGTATTTCTAGATTTTGTTGTAATAGTATTTGACCCAGGAGAATTGGTTTGGTTGCACTTACAAAAGGAAAGGTTTCCTAATCAAAGAAAGTCAAAGCTCATGCCGCCTATGGATGGACCTTTTCAAGTTTTGGAGCCCAATAACAAGAATGCTTACAAGCTTGATTTACTAGGTGAGTATAACATGAGTGCTGCATTTAATTTTGCTGATTTAACTCCTTTTGCTGCAGGTGATGATCTTGATTTGAGGACAAATCCTTTTCAAGAGGAGGGGAATGATGTGATTCCGCCCGAGCCCGCTCCACCGATAACCCGCTGGGGTGCTGACTCGACATGGATGAAGACTAGGCCAATCACAAGAGCTCAAATTAAGAGATTTAAGGGAAACCTGGGAGTATTTATACAGAGGGTAATTAATCTCAATAGAGCTTGTCCATACTTGAAGATACAAAGCCTATTCGAAGCATCCAAGTGGTGGAAGCCGATACGGACCCGGGTGACGGTTTTGGTACATTTTTGGAGTCCAGGAAGCATGAAATGGTTCCAATGCTTTATGGGTTCAATACATATGCCTAAGAGGTCATGGAATCAAGTTAAAGCAGCCTCAAATGCAATCAAAAAGGGCTTGTACGGACAGCATCAACAATTTGGCCGAATTTGCTGTATTGCCTGCTGGCTTTACTGTATTTTACTGTTTTAGCCTTTTCTTATTTTTCCAAGCATGGGCAACGTGTGGGACTTCATATTCAGCTTATTTGGCATCCTAAAAAGCATCTAGAAGCTGATTTGAAGCTCAAAGAGGTCAAAGATTGATCAAAGTCAACTTGATCAAAAAAGCTAGTATTTTAGTTTCCTAATTTTATTCTACTTTTTGTTTTAGGAAACTACCATTATTTTTAGTTTCTATTTATTTATTTTCTGGACAAATAAGATTAGGAAAGTTATTATTTTATTATTTTCATTGTAAATTAATTAATTCCTAATTCAAAATAAAGGAATTAATTAATCCAAATTAGATTAGGAAAAGGAAAGTTTCGGCCAAGGTAGACTTCTTCATTGTGTGGCCGGTTTTTCCTAGGGTTTTTAGGGTTTATTTTGTTTCTTTCAAAGCCTATTTAAAGGCTTATATTTCATTAATAAGATAACTTTAAAACTTTGATTTGATTGAGAAAATACTTGTGAGATTAATTATCTCTTTGTTCTTTGAGAACACCTAAAACACCATTAGAGAATTGGTTGTTTTAGCTTGACTTATCAATAGGTTTTCCATCCCCTATTGTGGCGTCTACATTATACCAAGGTTTCTAACCACAGGTTGGTTAGGGGTTGAGGTCCATTCCATTAGAACTTGAACTTAATTAAAGATCCGGGCTAATATAATACAGGTTTAGGAGCAGGTCGTCCTAGGTTCGTATCATTTAGGATGCTAAATAAGCTTGTTGTGAAGTTCCTCACGTTGCCCTTGCTTGGAAGTACGAAAAAAAGGCTAATACAGTAAAATACAGTAAAGCCAGCAAGGAATACAGCAAATCCAGCCTTTCCTTCTCCTTGTGCGCAAACCACCTTGTTGGTCGGCTTTGAAGCTGCTTTGGCTGGTTTCTATGACTCATCCTCCATATGAATTGAACCCATAAGGATGTGGTTCCAATTCATACAACCCGGCCTCCTTATTATCACCAAAAACGTCGCCCGGCCCTGTTTTGGCTTCTATTGCTTGTATGAGTAAAACAGGCCTTGGTTCTTTAGATGTGGCCAACCCCTCTTGACTATGACTTATTCCTTGTATGAAGACAGCAAGATTGTCCTTGAACGTCTTGGCTTGGGCCCTAGTGATCGGTCCCACTTTCATTTGTATTGGGTCAGCACCCCAGCAGGTTGTCGGTCGAACAGTCTCGGGTGGATTCGCATCATTCCCCTCCTCTTGAAAAGGATTTGTCCTCAAATCGAAGTCATCACCTGCAGTAAAAGGAGATAAATCAGCAACATTAAAGGTGGCACTAACACTATGCTCACCCAGTAGATCAAGTTTGTAGGCATTGTCATTTATCCTCTCCAAAACTTGAAAAGGTCCATCACCCCTCGGCATGAGTTTTGATTTCCTTTGTTCAGGAAATCTTTCTTTCCTTAAATGCAACCACACCCAATCTCTAGGTTCAAACACCATTGATTTTTGGCCCTGATTAGCCACCCTTGCATATTGCTCAGTCCTCCTCTCAATGTTTGCTCGTGTCTTCTCATGAATCTGCTTTATAAAATCAGCTTTTTGTTTTCCATCTAGATTAGCACGCTCACTTAAAGGCAAAGGTGTTAACTCTAATGGAGTCAAAGGATCAAAACCATAAACAATTTCAAATGGAGTAAATTTAGTTACTGAATGTAAAGACCTATTATATGCAAATTCAACATGTGGCAAACATTCTTCCCAAGTCCTTAAATTTCTACTAATTAATAATCTCAACAATGCAGACAAGGTTCTATTTACTACTTCGGTTTGTCCATCAGTTTGTGGATGACAAGTAGTTGAAAATAAAAGCTTAGTACCTAATTTAGCCCACAATGTTTTCCAAAAATAGCTTAAGAACTTAGCATCCCTATCCGACACAATAGTTCTTGGCATTCCATGCAATCTCACAATTTCCTTGAAAAATAAATTAGCAATATTGGATGCATCATCAGTTTTGTTACATGCAATAAAATGTGCCATCTTAGAAAACCTATCTACTACAACAAATATTGAATCCTTACCTGTCCTTGACCTAGGCAACCCAAGAATAAAATCCATAGACAAATCTACCCAAGGATAGGTAGGGATTGGCAAAGGCTTATACAATCTATGCGGTTTCAATGTTGATTTTGTTTTTCGGCACTTCAAACATCTTTCACAAATTCTTTCAACATCTTTCCTTATGTTAGGCCAATAAAAATATTCTTGCAGCAAGGATAAAGTTTTTAAAACACCAAAATGACCCATTAAACCACCCCCATGTCCTTCCCGAACTAATAATTCCCTAATACTACAATTAGGCACACAAAGTTTGTTTTCCTTAAACAAATATCCCTCAAATATGTAAAATTTATTAAATCCATGTTTCAAACAGGTTCTAAAAATTTCTCCAAAGTCACTATCATGCTCATAAATTTCTTTCAATTGTTCAAATCCAAGCAATCTAGCATCTAAGGTAGAAAAGAGCACATACCTTCGGGATAATGCATCGGTAACCACATTTTCCTTACCTTTTTTGTAGTGGATCACATATGGAAATGTTTCAATAAATTCAATCCACTTAGCATGCCTTCAGTTGAGCTTTCCTTGTCCCTTGATATGCTTCAAAGACTCATGATCCGTATGAATCACAAACTCCTTTGGCATGAGATAATGCTGCCACGTCTCCAAAGCTCTCACCAAAGCATACATCTCCTTGTCATAAGTCGGGTAGTTTAGGGCAGCTCCATTTAATTTTTCACTAAAGTAGGCTACGGGTCTTCCTTCTTGCATTAAGACAGCTCCAATACCTACACCCGAAGCATCACACTCAATTTCAAAAGTCTTAGAAAAATTTGGTAAAACTAACAAAGGTGCATTACACAATTTTTCTTTCAACAAATTAAAATATTTTTCTTGTACTTCCCCCCATTTGAAACCAACATTCTTCTTGACAACTTCATTCAATGGTGCTGCTATGGTACTAAAATCCTTGACAAATCTTCGGTAAAAACTTGCCAAGCCATGAAAGCTCCTCACTTGGGTGATAGACGTAGGAACCGGCCACTCTTGAATTGCTTTCACCTTAGCTTGGTCAACTTTGATTCCTGCAGCACTTACTACAAAACCTAGAAACGCAAGCTCTTCTTTGCAAAATTCACATTTTTTAATGTTAGCAAACAATCTTTCCTTTCTAAGAACTTGCAAAACTTGCCTAAGTTGATCCAGATGGTCATCCAAATTTCGGCTATATATAAGAATGTCATCAAAATAAACAAACACAAATTTACCAATAAATGGACGCATTACATGATTCATAAGCCTCATGAAAGTACTAGGTGCATTGGATAATCCAAAAGGCATAACTAACCATTCATACAGTCCATATTTGGTTTTGAATGCGGTTTTCCATTCATCACCTTCTTTCATCCTAATTTGGTGATAACCACTCCTAAGATCAATTTTTGTAAACATGCAAGCACCATGCAACTCATCAAACATATCATCTAATCTAGGAATGAGATGTCTATATTTGATGGTAATGTTATTTATAGCCCTACAATCAACACACATTCTCCAAGAACCATCCTTTTTAGGAACCAACAAAACAGAAACAGCACATGGACTTAAACTCTCACGAATGTATCCTTTATCAAGTAAATCACTTACCTGTTTTTGCAGCTTCTTTGTTTCTTCGGGATTGCTCCTATAAGTTGCTCTATTTGGTATGGCAGCCTTTGGAACAAAGTCAATTTGATGTTCTATCCCTCGAATAGGTGGTAGTCCACTTGGAATCTCATTTGGGAAGACATCTCCAAATTCCTTTAAAAGAGAAATCATTGAACTTGGCAATTCAAGTTCTTCAAGTTAGTTTGATCATTAAAATAATTTTCTTTGTAAAGCATGACCAGAAAAGGTTTTTTACACTCAATAAACTTATTAATATCCCCTAAACTCAAATAAAAACTGCTACTTAACCTTTCCTTTCTTTCTTTTTCTTTTTTTCCCTTGGATTGGCGCAAACCTTTGGATTTCTCTTCCTTCTCCAAGCTCGCGGGTTTGCCACTTCCTTTCTCCTCTTTTTTGGCTTTCCCTTGATCTTTCCACTCAATATGAGCCTTATAAACCTTACCTTGATCAGCAACCTCATTCTTACCCTCTTGAAAGGTTGGTGAAACTGTTGGTGCCATACTTGCTTTTTCCTTGAGTTTTTCGGCTTCTCTCCTTTGTTGCATTTGTAATTGGTCTTTGTAAACCTCTTTAGGAGATAATGGTTCCAGCTTGACCTTCTTCCCTTTAAACCTGAAAAAAAATACTATTTTCTTGACCAAAATGAGTAGCATCTTTATCAAATTGCCATGGTCTACCTAATAGTATATGTCCAGCAATCATGGGTACAATATCACATAAAACTACATCCTCATATCTACCTATATTAAATTTTACTTTGGCTTGTTTGTTTACTTTCATCTCACCACTTTCATTAAGCCATTCTAATCTATAAGGTTCTGGATGTTTAATTGTTTTCAAGCCCAATTTATCAACTACAAGATTACTTATCACATTAGTACAACTCCCACTATCTATAATCATGCTACAAATTTTACCTTGTATTTCGCAGCGAGCGTGGAAGATGTTTTCTCTTTGCATCTGCTCTTCATCTTTGTAGACAGCAAGTACACTATTATTTCTTCTATTTGGGCATTGGCTGGCTATGTGTCCTCTTCCTTGGCACTTAAAACAAATTATTTCTCTGGATTTTTGAGGTTTAGGATCAGATTTTATCTCACCTCTAAGTGCTTGGACAGATTCGGTCTTGACCTCCCTTCTTGGCCGGTTGGTAGTTTCTTCTCCTAATTTTGGCTTCAACTTGTTTTCATAGGTGGAATTGTTTTTCCAGCCACTTGAACTTGTCCTCCCACTGCTAGAAACTCCTCCAAACCGTGTACTAACACCCCTCCTCTTGAATTGGTTCTCAAGCTTAATGGCTACATGCAACATCTCCTCCAATTCCAAGTATTGTTGTAATTCAAGTTGGTTGGCAATGTCACGGTTCAAAACACCAAGAAATCTCACCATTGTTGCCTCTCTATCCTCATTCATATTCAGCCTCATCATTAACATCTCCATCTCTTTGTAATAATCCTCCACGGACCTACTTCCTTGAGACAAAGATTGAAGCCTTTGATGCAGCAACCTATGGTAATGAGATGGCACAAACCGCTTTCTCATGGCCCCTTTCATTTGACGCCATGTTGTAATCAAGTCATCACCAACCCTCCTTCGGGTGCTTTGCTCATTTGTCCACCATTGGAGTGCATAATGGCCAAACTCCATTGCTGCCAACTTCACCTTCTTACCTTCCGAATAGTTGTGGCAGTCAAAAATCATCTCCATTTTTTCTTCCCACTCCGAATAAGCTTCGGGATCACTTTTACCCATAAAAGGTGGGATGTTAACCTTGATATTTCCCAAATCATCATCTGTATCTTCCCTCCTATATCTTCCACGGCCAGCTCTATCTTGGACAGCAAAAGTTTCATCCAACCTTCCTCAAAGTCTCCACCGAATGGCTCCTCATCAAATTCCTCTCGCGGTCTCTCGCGACCTCCTCATCCTCGGCCTCGCCCTCCATGGAATTCTTGCCTATTTCTTGTGTTCGGCATTCCTTGTAAGGCTTCTAGTCTTCCCACTCTTTGATTCACATGCTCAACTTGAGCACTAACCCGCTGTATTGACTCCAAAACAGCCCTCATGTCCACTTGGTCTCCACTCCCGGTAGCTCGAGCATCGCCATGGAATGCTACGGACTCTTCCTCATTGATCCTCAAGGGTGGATCTCCTCTTCTTATTCTAGAATCTGCCATGTTAGTAAAATACTGTAAAAATAAAATAAATCCTCACAATATTCACTCCCTCACATGTTTCACTCAAACAAGGTCTCGACACTCGTGCTTGCACACTAGTTTCGGCTTTTACCCTCTTTTAAGCTCACACACTCTTGCCTTTTTCCACTCAATGAATTATCTTAAAGTTCTAATTAAAACACCCACAAAACAGCAATTAGATCACTAGTATGTTTTAATTAAACTTATCAACAAAACAGTAAGCAAAAATAAACAAATACCGAATGGAATGAAAATACCTATTTTCGGTTTTTTCTAGACAAAATAAAGCAAATTAATGAGAAAAATTTGGAATTTTGAAGAACTGGACCAGATGGTAATAGATTATGAGTTCAAGAATAAAATTCCAGAAAAATAATTTCAAATACGTACAAGAATCAAGAGAACAAAAATATAGAAAAGTTGTTGGTTGTTGTTCTTTGTAATTCAAGTTTTGTATCAATTCCTTGAACTAATTTTCATCCAAATAATTTAAGCACCCAAAATCCAAATATCCAGCAGCAAAAATAATTCCCCAGCAATTCAAATATTGAATAAATAATCAAAAATCCAGCAGCTCCAACAAATTTCCAGCAAACAAATCAAACTCCAACAAACCGAAATATTTTTCTGTTTTTTTATTTTTTATTTTTTTTATTCGGCTTTACCTCTTTTTTTTTTTTTTTTTTTCACTCACAGAACATAAACAAGTGCAGTAGCAAGAATAATTACCAAAATTGCAATTCCAACTCCAAAACAAACACCAAACCCGTGACCACCAAATAAACAAAATGTGCAGTTTTTTTTTTTTTTTTAAATGTTGCCGCAAACTTCTTTTTTTTTTTTTTTTTTTTTTGAATATATGAATGCAAATATTTAAGACTAAAAAAGCAAAGTAAAATCAAAAAAAACCAAAATTATCAAGAACAATGATAAAAGACAACCAACAAATTAGGAAACAAAAATTCGATAAAACTAGGAAACCTAATTCAACTAGGAATGAATTTTTTTTCCTTTTTTTTTTTTTTTAAAGATGCAGAACATGCATGGGATAGATGCAACCTTAACCTAATGCTAAAATTGCAGAATAACACAAAAACAAATAAAGCAAATAAAGATAGATCAAACCTGAACAAAACCAGGCTCTGATACCAAATGATACGAACCTAGGACGACCTGCTCCTAAACCCGTATTATATTAGCCCGGATCTCAATTAAGTTCAAGTTCTAATGGAATGGACCTCAACCCCTAACCAACTATGGTTAGAAACCTTGGTATAATGTAGACGCCACAATAGGGGATGGAAAACCTATTGATAAGTCAAGCTAAAACAACCAATTCTCTAATGGTGTTTTAGGTGTTCTCAAAGAACAAAGAGATAATTAATCTCACAAGTAATTTCTCAATCAAATCAAAGTTAATTCTTATTGATAACTAAGCCTTTAAATAGACTTTGAAAGAAACAAAATAAACCCTAAAAATCCTAGGTAAAACCGGCCACACAATGAAGAGTTCTATGATGGCCGAAATTCTCACTCCTTTCCTAATCTAATTTGGATTAATTAATTCCTTTATTTTGAATTAGGAATTAATTAATTTACAATGAAAATAATAAAATAATAACTTTCCTAAACTTATTTGTCCAGAAAATAAATAAATAAAAACTAAAAAGTAATGGTAGTTTCCTAAAACAAAAAGTAGAATAAAATTAGGAAACTATAATACTAGCTTTTTGACTAATTTGACTTTGACCAATCTTTGACCAAGTTGAGCTCCAAATCAGCTTCAATATGCTTTTTAGGATGCCAAATAAGCTTGTTGTGAAGTTCCTCATGTTTCCCTTGCTTGGAAGTATGAAAAATAAGGCTAATACAGTAAAATACAGTAAAGCCAGCAAGGAATACAGCAAATCTGGCCTTTCCTTCTCCTTGTGCGCAAACCACCTTGTTGGTCAGCTTTGAAGCTTCTTTGGCTGGTTTCTATGACTCATACTCCATATGATTTGAACCCATAAGGATGGGGTTCCAATTCATATAACCCGGCCTCCTTATTATCACCAAAAACGTCACCCGGCCCTGTTTTGGCTTCTATTGCTTGTATGAGTAAAACAGGCCTTGGTTCTTTAGATGTGGCCAACTCCTCTTGACTATGACTTATTCCTTGTATGAAAACAGCAAGATTTTCCTTGAAATTCTTGGCTTGGGCCCTAGTGATCGGTCCCACCTTCATTTGTATTGGGTCAGCACCCCAGCAGGTTGTCTGTCGAACAGTCTCGGGTGGATTCGCATCATCCAATTTCTACCACTAGGCTGATATGAGGTTCTACCTCTCACTATGAGTCCCAACCCATCACTACTCTTGCCACTCAAGCTCTTCTCCGCATCCTTAGCAACTATTGCCGTTATAACTTCCTTCACATCCAAGGTTTGTCTCCTATGCTTGAAAGTATCCACAAAGTGCTCGTTTCCTCGAGGCAAAGAATTAAGCAAAATCTCTACTTGGTCTCACCCTCAATTGAGATTTGCATACTCTCCATGTCTTGAATCAACTTAATGAAGTCATCAAGATTATCACTCAAAGACCTTCCCTCTTTCATTTTGAATCCATATAGCCGTTGCTTCAAATTAATGCGGTTCGGTACCGATTTAGCCATGTACCTCTCTTACAAAACTCTCCAAACATCCGCCGTCGTTGTTTCCTTCAACACCTCTCTCAACACCTTGTCTCCAAAACCTAGAATTATTGAACTATGTGCCTTTTTCAATAATTCCCTCTTCTCTCTAACATCCATTGTTTCCGGTAAATGTTCCTCACCTTCTAAAGCCACATCTAACCCTTCCTTGACTAACACCACCTTCATTTTCATCTTCCAAAGGCCAAAATCATTTAAGCACATGAATTTCTCCACCTTAAACTTGGTAGACATGGTCAATTTGCTTAGGAACACTATAATCAACCTAGCTTCAACCAAGGGAACCTCCAATTCCACTACAAGAAGCTAACAACAACAAGCTACAAAAAAGCCCCAAATTTCCAAACTCCAATCCCTCGATTTTCACCAACCTAGGCTCTGATACCAATTTGTAGAGATTCAACCTGTGTATAGCATGCAATATATATATATATATATCCACAAGCAGCACACAACCCACAAAAGTCCACAAACAAGCAAATATAGATGAAATAGAAGATCTCAGAACAAACCCATATGAAAAATCTAAAGAGAGAAAGAGATAAGCACATAAATATAAGAGGAAAGAGAGAGAAAAACACACAAATGTTTTTACATGGTTCGATCACGGTGATCTACGTCCGCGAACAAGTAAGGAGATGATGATTCTCATTATCTTGAAGAGATTACAATCCTAATCACCAAGAGCATGGTACCATTGATGGCATTTTGAAGAACCCGCTGTTTCTCTCTCTAAAACCAGTAGAAAAGCCCCTTCTTATGTTCTGGCTCAAATTCCTAGGCTAACGTATCATTGCTAACATATCATTAAAGATGGACACAATCATAATTTTGGTTTTTTTGTTTTTTCTCTTCTCTTGCTTTCTTCCTCTTCATATCATCACCAAACATCATCCCATCAACTCCTCATGTTCACCATTAATTTAGACTCACAAAAACAACATCTTTAAATCTAGGGATATTGGCAGATATGCACCCCGAACTTTATCGGCGTTGACACATTGCACCCTAAATTTTTTTTTTCTGGGATTATGCAGCCTAAACTTCCTTTTCCCTTGCATCGTTGGTTCTTCTATCAAAAATGCTTAATGGAATCATCAAGTGAGGGTAGATCAGGTCATTTTGTTGTTCCTAGGTTCCTTCAAAATCCCTTTCCCAATGGAAAATTTGACACCTCTCATACAAATTAAAAAGAAAATTTATAATAAAAAAAAGAAAAAGAAAAGTAAAAGTTTCTTAGAGTTTTGTCCAACTTTGTTTTCCAAGAAAGTCCTAATTTCTTCATTTTCTTGTCTCCAAACACCACCCTTATCCCCTTTTTTTTTCTCTCTTATTCGTATGAAGATGATTTTTCTTTTTATAGCGAAGACTTCTTGAAAATCCATCCAATAAATCTTTTTTTTTTAATTGTAAGTTCTGGTTCTGATGGTTTGTGGAATGAAAAAGGAAGCACTATTCATGTGAAAGACATGGCAGCGATCGTTCTCCTTTCAACCCGGTGATCATGCTTCAAGGATCGTCGTCAAATGGAGCTAATGCGATGGTGGTTCAAAAGGATTGGGTTAAAGCTCTATTACGACAACAGTGCTGCATCGGGTTTGAGACCTTTGCTGTCGAGCATGTCGGAGGTTCTACTGGGGTCTGGATTTGATCAGCTTTTAGAGCAGCTTTCTCATATTGAAATCAATGGTATCAGATGGTGCGAGTAGCCATCGGCATGCAAAACTGCTATCTAGTCAATGTTGACGATTGAGATCAACAATTCTCATGTCTCGAATGAATTGCACTATGCCATGTGCAAAGATGCTTTCGAATTGGGAACCGAAGCTCAAGAAATGCCCTATAAGCACATATACCATTCCGATTGTATCCCTCCATTGCTGTCTCTTCACAATTCCTACTCTTTTTTTTATGGAAGAGAAAAATGGAGGCATTTCAAAATGCAATATCTCTTTCAAAATTAGGGCTAAAACTCCATTTTTTAAGCCTTAATTTCTAATATGAGAACAACAAAATAACCTGATTTACCCTTACTTGATGATCACATGTGCAACATGTGATGATTTCGTTAAGCATTTTTTGATAGAAGAACAAGCAGTGCAAGGGAAAAAGAAGTTTGGGGTGCATAATGCCAAGAAAAAAAATTTAAGGTGCAATGTGTCAACCCCAATAAAATTCAGGGTGCATAGCTACCAATATCCCTTAAATTTATTGTGCTATGAACAATGTATAACCATGATTCCTTGTCAGAAACAGAACATCTTTTTCATTCAAAAACATAATATGTCCCATTGATACTCTAATTATGATTCCACATCCATTGCGCATTATGATGATTGTCCTTCAAAGCCATATGTTTGCATCAAATCAAATGTGTTTTGGAAGATTAAATCCACAAATCTATAGTATTTGCAAGGTTTTCTTCCCTTTAAGAAGTTACAATTAACATGTAACAGGTAAATCATGTGATTACATAAACCGAACAATCTATAAGTCATGAGCAACATCAAAGTAAAATTTCTCGACTTCATAATATAATTGTTGAGTCCTCAATTATTAATGGATTATGACATTATGTCCTCTATATATATACTGATTTCATATAAGCGTTTTTCCTTGTCATTACAGAGAACTGCTTTTTATAGCCTTCCACCATTTAGCCTTTAAGCCTTCACAAACTATACATGAGTCAGAAGTTACTCAAATTTAATTGTAGAACTAGCTGGCATATATTTATGTGGATAACCAACAAACTTTTAATAACATAAAATTGAACCAATGTTTTCAATAATACCACTAGGATCATGACCAAAAATACAAAGAAAATCCAAAGGAAAAATTAAAATTCATTAAGAAGAGAGAAGAAAGCCCGCTTAGTCATTGTAGTCATATTCGATTAGCAACCTGATTAATACCGGGATTTAAACTTTTTCATACCTAATTACAACAGCCATTTATACAAATAGAGCAGAAAATTAACAAAATAATAATAATAGTAAATTTTTTTGTCATTCGCCCTTAGGTGGTGTTTAGTTAGTGGAATGGAGGGGAAATCGAATGACCACATCATTGGAATCCCCAATCCTGTGTTTGCTTGGACCAAATGTACAAAGAATGAGGATTCCATTTGAATCCAAACTTTATCAAAAATAAAGTAACTTTCTCATTTGAAAACACTATATATCCCATTGATACTCCAATTACGACTCCACATCCATAGCCCATCAAGATGATCTTCCACCAAAAGCCATATGTTTCCTTCCAACCAGCTTGAGGTTTGGGGATGGTGATGGTCACGTCTCATTGTTATTCCCACACATCTTTTACAGTGGAAATGCACATAACCCCAAGTTTTCATTGTATGAATTGTTCTTGAATGTGTTGAATTGTTTGCCATGAGGTACAGGACCAACCAATCTATTTCTTGATAGGTTTAGAACCAAAAGAGATATCATACTTGCCAACTGCTGAAGAATCTCACCAACAAGCACATTCGAGGAGAGGTCTAACCATTCAATGTTACTCAAATTTCCAAATGTTAGTGGAATAGAACCCGTTAACTTATTATGTGAAAAGTGAAGCCTTTTTAGTGACTTTAGCTTCCCAGCTAATCTTGGAATTTCTCCTTCAAATTTGTTCTTCGACAAATCTATGGTTGTAAAAATTGTTTGAATTTTTACTAATTCAATAAAGAAGCCTTTCATGACCACAATGACAGAATCTTGATAATAGTCTTCAATTGGTCTGAATCTGCGTCGACCATGGCTATAAAATTCTCAAAATATTTTGTGGGCAAATTACCATTGAATTCATTGTCAGAAAGGTCCATGATTTGCAAATTTTGGAAAGGAAATGCAATTTTGAAATTATGTATGGAACCATGAAATCTATTAGATCTCAAGTTAAGAACTTAAAGCAATGGTAGAGATTCCAACCAGTAGGGGAAATGTGTCATTTATCTTGTTATTTCCAACATCTAAAACTTCCAACTTTTCACATATGAGCAAAGATTGTGGCAATAATCGACCAAGTTGATTTCCATTAAGGTTGAGATTCCTCAACGAATTTCCATTTGCAAATGTTAGAGGAATTATGCCATGCAACTTAGTCATTCCCAGATTCAACATTAACAAATTGACACTAAAATTTCCAATACATGGATGAATGGTCCCATCGAGAGAATTGTTAGATAAATCGAGGATTGAAAGGGAAGCAAGATTACAAATGGAAGATGATATCTTTCCACTCAATTGATTGTTTAAGATTGAGAAGATGGACAGACTTTTTAACTTTGAGAAGTCATACAACCCAATAGCACCCGTCAAGGTATTTATGGAGAGATTTAGGAAAGTGAGATTCACTTGTTGAAAGATTGATACCGGAATGGATCCATGGAGTTTGTTATTACTTAGATCAAGATTCTCCAAGGAATAATATAGCCAATCAGGAATTGTCCCATTAAGTAGGTTATCAGATAAGGAGAGATATTTTAACTTCCCTTAACAAGGATTTGGACCGGATGTAAAATTATATGAAATTTGGGTTGAGTTATAACTAGAAATTTAAGGAAGCTGGCCAGTAAAGTTGTTGTTTGACAAAACTAAAGTTTCGAGGCACTTTAGAAAAATTAGAGATGACCATGGGATTTGACCACGTAAATTGTTGGAAGAGAGATCTAATCTTGTGATTTGTGTGAGGTTACCAAGCAAAGTGGGATTATTATTCCATCCTAGTGTTAGGACCCGTCCAAAATTCCTCACCGGAACCTTAGACAAGCCATGATCCCAGGAAAACCCTATCGGACCTTCCAATGGAAAATCCGGCAGAACCTCCCCTAAGGGTTGGACCTACCACAAATTTTCTTGCACTGAAAACACACTTCTATATACACCACCTTATTCCTCCCACATTACTACAATTTAATACCACAATTTGCAGCACTTCAAATTAATAACAGGGAATTAATGCAGTATTTAATAAAATGTGTCCAATACAGTATACAGAGCATTATAGAAATAAATATGGAATTAATACAATATCAGATAAAGCAATACAAGATGGAGAGGAAAAAGGAAGGAAATGCTTCTTGGACTTTCGGCAATGAACTGAGATGTCAGAACCCGTCCAAAATTCCTCACGAGAACCCTAGACAAGCCCTGATCCCAGGGAAACACTACCGGACCTTTCAATGGAAAATCCGGCAGAACCTCCCCTAAGGGTTAGACTTACCACAAATTTCTTGCACTGAAAACACACTTCTATATACACCACTTTATTCCTCCCACATTACTACAATATAATTCCACAATTTGCAGCACTCCAAAATAATAATAAGGAATTAATGCAGTATTTAATAAAATGTGTCCAATACAGTATACAGATCATTATGCAAGTAAATATGAAATTGATTCGATGTCAGATAAGGAAGCAATACAGATGAAGAGGAAAAAGGGAGGAAATGTTTCTTGGACTCTTGGCAATGAACTGAGACGTCGGGCTCGCCCTGGACGATCAACATCTCCCAAACCTTGTACCTAGGAGAACGAAATTTAGAAATATGAGATGCTAATCATTTCAGTGAGTGACCCTATCTACTGTACAATTATAACAGTAATAATAAATATAGTACACTTGATTAATTAAGAATAAATAAATAATTAATTAATTAATTAATTGAAAATAATATTTTCTCTCAAAACCCTCACCAATCACTCCGTTTGAAAAGTTTCCCTTTTTAAAAATTCATTTCACAAAAACCCAAACTTGTACCCCAATTAATATCATGAAAATCGACGCTCAAAAGTATGAATGAACAATCATTGTAATATTACGAAATGTCTCAAATCAAGATATAAACATCTGAGCATACACTATAATAAATACAGTTCCTCCAAATAAATATGAAAATACAGAAATCACCACAATATTTGTAAATCAACGATATATACAAACATATACAATGTACCATACGATGTACCAATTTGTAAACCGTGGGATATACCCACCTCACGACCCTCAATATATGAACGGTGTCGTGGAAATAATAAATAACAGTTGGGACGTACCCAACCTCACGGTCCGTGGCAATAATAAACCATTGGATGATACCAACCTCACGGCACCGTGGCAATAATAATAAACCGTTAGATAAACCCGACCTCACAGTCCGTGGTAATAATAGATAATTGTTGGATGAAACCAACCTCACAGCATCGTGGCAATAATAATAAACTGTCGGATAAACCCGACCTCACAGTTCGTGGTAATAATAGATAACCGTTGGATGAAATCAACCTCCCGGCACCGTGGTAAACCCAGCACGCTGTAATATAATACTAAACCAAACTCTGGTACTATATGGTACATCAATTAAAGATATCCGATACAGTATCGTACTGTATCATAATCATAATTTAATTGTCAAGTTCAACCGCTTGTTTAAATATTTCAAAATTTTCAAAATCGTCATTTCATACGAAAATCAGAAATACTACAGTGAAATATATTCACCATAGACCAATTTTAAATACATAAAATTATAAAATATTTGATCATGCTTAAAATTATAAAATTTTCCATGTGCTTCTCAAATAAATCATTTTCGAAATGATTTAAAACCCCAATTTAAATACCAAAATATTTAACTACACCAAGTTCACTTATGAACCCATTAGAATATAAAACCATTTAATACATTGTCAAACCTTACGTAAAATGACAACTCATATTTAATAAGGCAAATATTTTTATATGCATAATCCCAACATTCAATCAAATGGTATATAAGCCAAATTATTAGAACACATATATATCATATTATACCCCAAAACAATTTTTAAAACTAATAATCATAGCAATAATTAAAATAAATCAAACCACATTTTCTTTAAATTTCCAAATATATTCTTTTGGCACCAAAACATATATTAAAAACATTATAAATTAGTAATACAATTTATATGGAAATTCTCTTAATATCAGATACATAAAACATTATTTATCAAATATTTAATTATGAAATATTTCAACAATAAAATTTGATAAAATTTACCAAAATCTCAAATTCCTTAGAACCAAAATATTTTATAATGCCCAAATATTTAATTCCATCCAATTTTGGCATCAAAATTCCAAATATAAATTTACTAAATATTCAACACATCAAACATATTTTCAAATAACCAATTAACACAAAATATATATATTTTAACATCCCAAAATAATTTTGAAGGTGGGTCACTCACCTCGAGCATGCAATTAATCCAAGATCCTCCATGGGATCAATTCCAAGACGTAAACGTGCTCCTAGAACAACAATATTACACGTCTCAAATAAATTAATATTTATTTGGGTAGATAATACCTAGTACCCGGGGGTTTAACACAAACGTTAACCAAAACTTGCGAATAATATACCGAAATGAAGCTTATGGATCGAGGATCACGGATTGAGGCTTACCTCCTGGAGATCGGACTTGTGGTGGCCGGAATCTCGCCGGAAAGCTCATGGATTTTAAGCATTTGATTCTCACAATCCGTTGCGAATTGAGGAAAGTGGACATCGGATTTGGGTTCAGAGGGTCGGAATTAGTGGGAAAGGAGGGGCGGTGCAACTGGAAACTCGCCAAAAAGTCAATTTTTCAACTAGCCGCCTTGGTCACCGGAATCCGCCATTGCCGGTGGCGCGTCCGGTGGCCACTGGCCGTGATTTTTTGGTGGAAAAGTAGATCTGGTGATGGGTAACTCAATGGGACTGGCAGTGAGGCAAGCGGTGGCCAGAGTAGGGAGAAATCTGGGTTTGAAGAAATCGACGCCGCTGCCGGAAAAAGCCTTGATCAGGGCGCACCGGCGGTCGGTTAGCCGTGATTTTTGGCTGGCCGGCCGGTTTTCAGGTGGGCTTCAAGCTAAGGTGGTGCGTGTACTGTTCTGGTGGCCGGAAGTGGGTGAACGGGTGGCCGGTTGGTTTCTCTCTCTAGTTCTCTCTTTCTCTCTCTCTCTTCTTTCTCTCTCCCCTCCCCGGCGCCCATGTTTTGCCAAAATAAAAGCCACCCGTGGGTGACACTATTCACTTATGGGATTGGCTGAAATTGCAACACATGGCACACACTGTTCATATATTAAAAATAATATTAAAATATTACGGCATTTGAAAAATTCTACAGGTCCATAACTTTCAAACGACATGTCCAAATTGGACATGCCACCAATCTACGGACTCGTATCAATGAGTACCTCACAACCATGTATGAGTCAAAGCTCAACTTTGCCTGAACAAAAAGTTAACTCTGGCACTCCTTGGACAGTTTGGACCTCAACTTGTTTTGCTCATAACTTTCAAACCGTAGCTCCGTTTTCAACGTGCTACTAGTCTACGAACTCGTGACAATGTGCACTTTTTAACAGTACCTCGGTCGATCTGAAATTCCATTAGGAGTAAAAAGTCAACATTTGACCCATTCTCGGTCAACGAAGGTCAAACCCGATCAACCTTTGTCAAATTTTCCGAAATTTCCGACGTACTTCAGGACGAGGTGTTACATGAGATGTCGGGCTTGCCCTGGATGATCAACGTCTCCCAATCCTTGTACCTAGGGGAACGGAATTTAGAAATATGAGATGCTAATCATCTTAGTGAGTGACCCTATCTACTGTACCATTATAATAGTAACAATAATTATAGCGCATTTGATTAGTTAAGAATAAATAAGTAAATAAATAATAATTAATTGAAAATAATATTTTCTCTCAAAACCCTCACAATTCACTCTAATGGAAAGGTTCTCCTTTTAAAACGTTTTTGCAAAACCCAATCTTTTATGCCCCAAAAATCAAAGAATAATTAATTTAATAAAAATTTAAATAATCCAAATTTATAATGCAATAAATTGAAATAAAATAACTTATAACGATTATTAAATAATTAATGCATGTCATAATAATTAATACCGAAATATTAATAAAACTCACATTAAAACAATTCATGAAATAATTAAATATTAAAATAAATCAATTTATTGAATAATTAAGCAAAGGAAAAAATTAAATCAAATTAAAACCTCCATTTGAAATAATTAATAAAAACAACATTAAATATATTCTTAATTTAAATACAATTTCAAAATATTTATTTTGAAATCTATGTTCTGAAAACCACTTGATGCACCCACTATATACCAGTAGCGCCAACGGTACCCAGCGTCCCAAGGTATCGCTAGACAGGAGATTAAAGAGAGAAATCGGCATACGGTCGTATGGCGTCCCACCATGCCGCTGCAAACAGGCGTCCTGGCCATGAAGGGGCGGCCTACACTCATACGATGGCAACCACAAGACAACCCCATAATCACCTGTGTGCTACTCACACCTACCTGCGCACTCATCACATTCACCTGCGTGCTACTCATATCCATGTATAAAGAACACCAGTTCGTGTATGGTGCATCTAAAAATCATAAAATCAATATTTTTATTTTCAAATCTCAAATCCTCATAATACCATCGGGTTTATTCCATCTAATTAAATCCGTAAAGTTTCCACAATTGCTTTATAAATCATCGTCATAAATCCATCGCACAATTTCCATCGATTTCAAATCCATCAACTTTCAAATGCATCAATTTTCCAATCCACAATATTCAAATTCGTAAGCATAATTTTTAAAATAATATCCTTAAATCCTTAAAATTCAGGATAGGCATAATTTCATTAAAATCCCATAAAATTTCCAAAATTCATAAATCCATATAAATGCATTTTTATTGCTTGAAATAAACTCATAATAATTTCAACAATAAATCAATAATGTTAAAAATCATAATTTCTTTAAATATCAAATTTTCGTAAAATGAATTTCCATAATTTATCAAAATCAAAATATGATTTAATGCACATATACATTTCAATCTATTCAAATCGTGCCATCAAAATTTCAAATATAATTTTGCTAAATATTTAACACATAATTATTAAATCCAAATATTTAATTATCACAAAATAAATATAATTTAACACCCAAAATTAATTTTGAAGGTGGGTCACTTAGCTCGAGCACGCAATTAACCCAAGATCCTCCATGGGATAAATTTCACGACGCACACGTGCTCCTAGAACAACAATATTATGCAACTCAAATAAATTAATATTTTATTCGGATAAATACTACCCAGTACCTGGGAGGTTTAACACAAACATTGTCCAAAATTCACAAATAAGGTGCCTATGGAAAGCTAAGGAAACGAGGATCACATTACCGACCTTCATTGGACCCAATTTGATCGGCAGGGACCGGCAGAATGGACGGGAAGTTTCGGCCAAACTTCAACTTGTTGTATCTCTCAAGCGACAGGGAATTGAGCTGAATGGACCTCAAAATCGAGCTCAGAAGGTCCAAAATAGGTGGAAAGGAGTATCAATTTGGCCGGGTGGTGGCCGGATAGCCGACGGAGCCAATCTTGCCATTACCAGCAAAGAACCCCGATCCGGCCGCATCCAGCGACGGTTGGCCACCATTTTCTGGCTGCTGGCCAGAATCTTCCCCCTCTTCCTCCCCATCAGGTGCGTGTGGCTTCATATGGTTGAAAAGAAAGAGAAACGGGGTGGAGCCGAGAGGGAGAAGGAAGGAAGAAGGGAGAAGGAAGAAGAAGAAAAGAAAAGAAAAAAGAGAGACATTTTTCGTGGGTGTTTCCCACGTGAGGGAAAAGAAATTTTTTTTTAATAATAATAATAAAATAATAAAAATAATAAAATAATAAAATAAATAAATAATATTAAGATAATATAGTATTTAATATTGTTGACATGTGGCATCTCCTCATTGTGACACATGGAACCCTTTATTAAGTCACATGTGGCACACTGTTCACATATTTAAAAATAATATTAAAATAATACTGTATTTGAAAAACTCTACAGGTCCATAACTTTCAAACCAAATGTCCAAATCGGACGTACCGCTAATCTATGAACTCGTATCAATGTGTACTTCACAACCATACATAAGTCAAAACTCAACTTTGCATGAACAAAAAGTCAGCTCCGGCATCCCTTAGACAGTTTGAAACTTAACTTGTTTTGCTCATAACTTTCAAACCGTAGCTCCATTTTCGACGTACTTACTAGTTTATGAACTCGTGCCAACGTGTACTTCGTAACGGTACCTCGGTCAATGTGAAATTCCATCAGGAGCAAAAAGTCAACATTTGATCCCTTCTTGGTCAAACCCGATCAACCTTGGTCAAACTTGAGAAATTTTCGATGTACTTCAGGACGGGGTGTTACACCTAGGATTTTACAACCATGGAAAAATAAAGATTCCAAAAACTTGAAATTTTGAATTAGATAAGGTAAATCTATTGAGACCTTAGACATAGAAAGATCTAAGTGAGTGAATACTAGTCTAGTACAACTGCAATTAGATTTAGGCAATAAGTAATCGATGAGATTTTTATTATCACCTAAATCAATTGTTTCAAGTTTTGGTAGATGGAAAATGTAATCTGCAGGTAAGTTCCCACTAAGATCGCAATCATTGAGAGAGAGAACTACCAATGAACAAGACAAATTCACCAAGAGAAGAGGGGAAATGGAGAACATATCAACTTGATCCATATAAAATTCTTCAAGGTTGGTAAGGTTTGTCGCAGTTCTTTTCAAGGTCAAAGTGTCTACTCTCAACTGATTATTGAAATAAAAGACAAGTGTAACCAATTTGGATAAGTAGGAGATTTCTCGTGGTACATGCCCTGAAAAATTAGAATGAGACAATTGAAGTAACTCTAGCTGGGAGAACTTACCAAATTCGTACGGAATTGGAGAACCTCGAACTTACCAATCACATGACCCGTTGTCTTATTAGATGTGACTCAACGCCATGCACAACAATCTGCCTGTTTTGTGCCATTTCACCCAAGACACTATCAGCGCAACATTATTACCATAACATCCTCCATAAAGAGATGTATTAACAGAAAATGAGTTCTTGAATTGGAGAAGAGCAGATCTCTCGTAAGGATGACATGATGGAGAAGGATTAATATTATTAATGAAGATGAAAATGTTGACGAACACAATGAAAGAAAGAGAAAGAGTAGCAATGGTAGCAATGAAAACCAAGCCATCAGAAAATTGTACTGGTGGTGAGCTTCTACTCATCTACTATATATAGACATAAACATTAATGCAAATTCTTTCGTTGTACAGAGAATTGTAGAAAAGATCAAATGATATGTCGTTTATTACATGTGAATTTCAGCTTGGCTGATTTACTTGTGTACTATTGGGAGCTCTAATGTACTATTTAAATACATGGAAAACTAGAAGCAAGCAATTATATATATGAGATACAGTAGTGCACCAAGTAGTTTATCCAGTTTTATTGGGAGAAAATTTAATTTATTTTAAAGATGAATAAATCAAATTTAAAATAAATCAATAAAATAATGATATATTATCTTGATTATGTGACAATCAATTTGATTTCTTTAGTATTATTGAATAAGTAGTTTTATGATAGATGTACACTCTCATATTATGGTGGAGATGAACATTTAATTACATGTAATCAGACACTGATAACCATTAATATAGCTGTGTATGATCTTTGATGCTGCTCATTTTTACTTCAATATTATCATTATTGTTATTTTACAAGGGAACAGGGGATTCGCATTCATAATTTTTTCAAGAAAAATATCTAAGAGAAGTCGCTCAACAGTTTGGAGGACACAGAGGAAAAGAAGTTTTTCTTTTTATGGTCATTTTTTTCTTAATGGTCAATACAGAAAACGAAGTTTGATAGAAAGAAGTTGTCTCATATTATAAGTTAGAAGTCATCCAAACTGGGCATCATTGTGGATCACATTCGTACAGGAAAATTACATTTTCAACTTTTAGTTTGTAAAATGTCCAATCTGATTTAAATGATTAAAATACTACAGTAAAGCTTTTATAAATAAATATGCATGGGATTATAAAAAATTATTCAATTAAAGGGTTATTTATTTATTGATAAATGAATAATTTATTAATCTATCGATAAATGAATACTTTTTAATTTAGAAAGAATTTTATACTATTTTGAGGAATAATTTTACAAACTATATAATATATATTAATAAAGGAAAAGACTAATTAGGCTTGATCAAATTTACATTAATCATCACTCAATGAACGAATGAATAAAAAAGAATCAATAGAGAATTTTACCATACAAAGAAGTTTACTCTAATGGAAAGAATCCTACAGATAATTGTAAAGAAGACTGTTGCTTAGTTGGTTAATTAGTTGATCTCTATTTGTGAAAAATATTTTTATTTATTTAGCAAAATTATTAATTTTTTGAACATTTATTTAATTTATTGAACATTCATTTATCAAGGTATTATTGTAATTGATATGTAAGGATAAATTTCACTGATAATAGTAATTAATGGTGATAAATAGCAATACTTATAAAAAAAGAAATGGTCCATATTAATAATAAATGGTTTGTGAAATCACGCCATCTATGTACTGGTGCATAGAAAAAAAGTTCTCCCATCCCTTTAGCAATTAGTCGAGAACCACGTTTTATTGACTTCCACCAGTTGGCCCCTCGCCTTTAGCAATTAGTCGAGAACCATGTTTTATTGACTTCCACCAATTAGCCTTTGCCTTCTATACTTAAAAGTAGGCCTCAATTGTTAACCACGTAGGCAAGGATGAAAAGAGTAGACCACATATGTAGAACACGTACCACACACACATACACCATATAATTTGATCAAAAATAGATAATATTTAAATTTAATATAATATAGCATTTTATATATATATATATATATAATAGCTGATTACAAATTATACATTAACTCACGAAGCTTCATGGTAGGTTCAAAAAACAGAGAGAAAACTATTATCCGAGAAACGTTCACAGTAGGCTCAAACAACAGAGAGAGAGAGAGAGAGCTGTTCCTTTAATTCAATGGGCTAGCTGAAAAATTATAAAGGAAGTGAGTTCAAAAAACTTTAGTGCAAAAGTCAGTAAATAAATAGCACAATTATATGGTTAGAATACACAGCACCACGTAAAAAACGGAAAAGCGTAATTAAAATATAGTCAAAATGAATACTGCAACTTCACACAACTCAACATTTAATTTGTAGATATCGGAATTAAGACCAGACTCCCCTTAAGTGTCAAAAACATCAACTTGCAAACTTAATATTTAAGACATGATATTCATAATGAAGCCATTAACAGCTGAAACCAAAGTTTAATTATCAGATTAATTCAAGAACACTCTCTTAAATCCTTTCATATGAAAAACGCTATTTTAAAAAGTGAAAATGTGAGACGTAAGCTAGCGTTAAGGCAATGAGGCGCGCATATGCTTTTTAGTAGTTAAACATTAGTAGTAAAAGAATTATATTTATAAGTTGTAAAGTATTAACAATAAGTACAAAATTAATAAATAGGTCAAATTGCACTTTAGTACTATCTATTTTAACACTGCTTTGATCTGGGGCTGTTAAAAAAAAAAAAACAAAATTGACACTTACTATCTTATTATCATTTCCGTCAAAACTACATGGAAACAAAGTCACATGCAGCTCAAAACTACATGGAAACAAAGTCACATGCAGCTCATGTGATCTTTTTCTGTGTATTTTTTTTTCTCTTCTAATTTCCAAAATTTATTTGAAAAATGTAACGTTTTTGATTAATATATTTGAATGATTTGCCATAATTGTGTCTTAATGGGCTTTTATTTCCCAAACATTATGATTATTGGAAAACAAAGGGGTTTTGATAAAAGTTGTTTTGGCACTCATTTTGGACTCTCATGCAACACACATTCTTTAGAGCCTTACTACATACAGAAAGGGTTTTTAGAGTTTTGCATTGTGAGGGTGGTAAAGTGAAGGCATATTGAAATTTCAAATAGAAAAGCATTGGTGGTGCTACGTATGAGAGCTTTTGCATCCGTTGTATCTTGGAGACGACTGCCGACAAACATTTGCACTGGTGAGACGGAAATCATCTTAAAAAAACTGTGGTATCATACAGGCCTTACACAGATTGAAGAACAAGCAGATCATAAGAGAAAGGCATACAAGTTCTTATGATTTTCATTCCTTAATTTTTTCAATTTTATTATTCCACATATCCACATATATTTACATATATTTATTTCCAACAAGCTTAAGACGATTTTCCTTTTATATATGTTTTTATATGTGGATTTATTGATTGTGTGTTTTAAAGAAAGAAAAAAAAATATATATATATATATATTTTTTTTCTTCTTACCCGTGGAAAATATTATGGATGGGCGTTTGTCTATTTTTTCTTTTATTAAAAATATTTTCATAAAATTGCTTGCCCATGATATTATGATTGGAATTTTCTGGTGAATTTTCCTTGCCAAAAATGTGAAAAAACTTGAAAAAATGGCAATCGTGTCAGTTGATCCTAGACTAGGAAAATAGATCAAAATCGACCCAGTTAGAGGTTGAAGATGGGTTGAGAAATAGGTAAACAGATCAAAAATCGGGTAAACAAGCGGTTTTGGGTTAGTGATCCTAAATTTAAAATTCTATTGCCCCTGATCCAATTCCAAAACCCAGCCTATGGTTAGAACAGACTACTGTTCAGCCCATGAGCCAAGGCCCAATTACAGTTCTGGCCCAAGAGAATCCAGGCCCAATTGATATGGGTCTGTCGCATGTCGAAAGACTACTGGACCACATGGCGCAACGAGGCATCGACATATGTCGCACAACGGAAAGGCCACATATCGCACAGTGCGCGGCCACGTGTCACCATGCGGTGCGACCACATTTCGAACATAGAAACATACAACATGTCGTACAGAGACAAAGCCACATGTCAGCACGAGAGAGGGCCATGTGTTGGTCGATGGCATATGACATGTTTCAATCCAAAAGGATGCCACGTGTTGGCTAGTGGCACATGACACATGTCAGACCAGAAGACCACCACATGTTGACCAATGGCACATGACACCTGTTGATTAAGTGGAGGCCATGTCAGTGGCACGTAAGGACCACATAAGCATGATGGGATACCATGTCAGCTCTATGTTGCTGCCACATCAACATTATTGGATGCCATGACAGTGCCACATTCATAGATGTGCCACGTGGCTAATGCCACATCAGCAAATTGATGCCACTGGTAGGTGCCACGTTAGCTATGTGACATGTGGCATGTTGCCACATTAGCAAGTCTAACATGTGGTGTGTGACACATCAGCATGTAGTACCATGTTAGCAGCCTACCGCATCAGCATGGTTGCCACATCAGCATAATGACACATCAGCATGGTGTCAGTAATGATATCATCAAGGTGTAATTGATGATGTCAACCTTAATGGGTGTATAAAGTTATTTTATGAGTGTATATAGCAATTTTATGGGTGTATACAGAAAATCAAGAAAAATCACAATGTTGTAATTTCTTATTAGAAATTGGCTTTAACTAGTTTGTTGAGATAGAAAATAACAACTAATTTATTTATGTTTTTGTGATTTTACAGAGAGACCAAATGCCTCCTCCTGCAAATCATGCAGAGAGACCAAAAAATTTTAGTGGAGCACATTTTAAAAGATGGCAATAGAAAATATTGTTTTACTTGGCTACACTAAACCTTGCGAGGTTCTTGATTGAAGACACACCTCTAAGTAATGATGAGAGTGATAAATTGACACTCATTGTGGTGGTTGCTTGAAAGCATTCTGATTGCTTTTGTCGGAATTATGTCCTAAATGGCCTGTAAGATGCTTTGTACAGGTGTACTGTGGTATGAAGATAGCAAAGGAGCTGTGGAAAACTTTGTATCAGAAATACAGAACTAAGAATGCAGGTTCCAAAAACTTTATTATAGGTCGATTCTTGGACTATGCAATGGTGGATTCAAAGCCATTGATGAGTTAAGTACATGACTTGCAAGGTGCTCAATCAAGAACTTCTTGTTGAAGGGAAAATAATTAATGAAGCCTTTTAAGTAGCTGCTATGATTGAGAAGGTACCTCCTAGTTGGGGAGACATTAGGAATTATCTCAAGCGCAAGAGAAAGGAAATGGGTATGGAGGCTCTTGTTGGCAAGCTTCATATCGAAGATGATAATAAAAGATCTTTGAATGCCGTGGTGAAGGCTAATAGTGTGGAGTATGGTCAAAGCTCCAAGAATAAGAAGAAAAATGGAAACAATTCCAAGATAGTGCCTAAAGGAGGGATCTCCAAGAAGACCAAGTTTTAAGCAAGTGCTTTAACTGTGACAAGATGGGCCATAGAGAGGCGGAATGTAGATTGGCGAAAAGAAAGAAGAACAAAGAGGCACAAATGATGAAGCACATCTGTAACACCCCACCCCGAAATACGCTGAAATTTTCTCACGTTAACCAAGGTTGATCGAGTTTGACTGCTATTGACCGAGCAGGGTCAAACATTGACTTTTTGATTCAGATAGAATTTGAGGTTGACCGAGGCATCATTATGAACTATGCATCGATCCGAGTCCGTAGACTAGTAGCACGTCGAAAACAAAGCTACGATTTGAAAGTTATAAGCAAAACAAATTGAGGTCCGAACTATTCGAGGGTGTTGGAGTTGACTTTTTTTTTCTTGCTTAATTTGGGTTTGACTCCTATAAGGTTGTAAAGTATTCATCGATACAAATTCATGGACTGGTAGCACGCTTAAATCGGAACTACAATTAAAAAGTTGCAAGTCTATAAAGTTACACCTATTTTTTTCGAGAATATTTTTATCGGGTAGTGGAATATTCAAAGAATATTTTATTTGTGCCACATGTCACCAAATGGGATACGTCATGTGTAATATTATAAAAGTGCACATGTCAGCCAGAACTAAGTATTATATTATTTTCTCATTATTATATTATTATTTTAATATTTTAATATTATTTTATTTATTTACTTTCTTTTTCTTTTCTTTTCTTTTTCTCCCCCCCCCCCCCCAGCAACAAAAACACCCACTTTTTGTTTTTTTCTTTTTTCTTCTTCTTCTTCTTCTTTCCCGAGCCCAACAAAGGGAGTGATAAATAGAGACACATAAACCTTTAACTCTCTCCTTGACCTTCTCCTCCCTCTCTCCTTTGACTGGCCATTTAGCCATGTTTCAATGGTCGGATGGTGACACACGCCAGTGGGCTTAAGAGCCGACGGCCAAATTTTTGGCCGTTTGGCCAGTGGATATGCCGGGATCGGCCGTCCAAAGCTGGCGATCGGCAGTCCTCCGGTTGGCCCACTTCCCGACAGTTCTCGACAGTGAGACCGATCCTTCCCCCTAGTTTTTAACCCCCTGATTCCAAAAATGGCCTCCATTTTCCTAAATTCCAAGTCGTATGTGAGATACATGCGAGGGAGTGTTTGGCCAGAACTTTTCATTCATTTTCCGGCTAATCCCGGTGGCTTTGAGCTCAATAGAGGTTGTAATATATTCCTTGTCTCGTTAACTTTCTATAGGTACCTCATTTGCAAATTTTGGTTAATGTTTGTGTTAAATTCTCCGGGTAACCGTGTATAATTTATTCAATTACAATATTAATTTAATCAGTTTATGTATTGTTGATATTTTAGGAGCACATGTGAATTGTGGAATCGATCCTATAGAGGATCTTAATTGAATTGCGTGTTTAAGGTGAGTGACCCACCTTCAAATTATTTTCGGGAGTTCAATTATGAATATTTTGTGTTAATTCAATATCTGAAAACGACATCTTATGTGTTGAATATTTAGTAAATTTATAATTGGAATTTTGATGCCAAAATTGAGTAAATTAAAATTACTTGTGCATTAAGAAATATTTTGATTTTAAGAATTTTATGAATTTGGAATTTAATTCAATATTTATTGAATTTTATTGTGGGAATATTGCATAATTAAATATTTGAGAAATATTTTTTATGTATTTGATATTAAGAGAATTTCTATCTAAATTTATATTGCCAATTTGTGATAATTTTTAATATATGTTTGGTGCCAAAAAATATATTTTGGAATTTAAAGGAATAAGGTGATGCATATATAAGTGTGTTTTTTGTGCAGAGAATTTTGTGATAAGTCCTACCCTTAGGGGAGATGCTATCGGATTTTCTATTGGAAAATTCGGTGGTATTTCTCTAGGATCAGGGCTTGTCTAGGGTTTTAGTGAGGAATCTTGGTCAGGTCCTGACAACATCAGTCGAAAGGTTGATGAGTTTGTCCTTAGCAATGTTGTCTCTAAAGTGAATTTGGTGGGATCAAATCCCAGAGAGTGGTGGATTGATACTGGTGCAACCCGCCACATATGTGATGACGAGAACTTATTCACTTCCTTCGAACCAACTAAAAATGGGGAGAAGTTGTTTATGGGAATTCTGCCACATCAAAGATCCAAAGGAGGGTAAGATAGTCCCGAAGATGACCTCTAAAAAAGAACTGACTCTTAATAATGTGCTGTATGTTTCAGACATTCATAAGAATCTGGTATCTGGATTGCTAATGAGCAAACATGGTTTTTGCTTAGTGTTTGAGTGAGATAAGGTTATTTTATCCAAGTATGGAATGTTAGTGGGAAAAGGGCTATGTAGTCAATGGTTTATTTAAATTGAATGTAATAACTGTAAAGCCAAAAGATATTAGTAAAGCTAGTACTTCTTCTATTTACTTGATGGAGTCTTCCATTTTGTGCCATGGTAGATTAGGCCACATTAATTTTCGTTCTCTATGGGTGTCAGGACCCTCCCAGAATTCCTCCCTGGAACCCTAGACAAGCCCTGATCCCAGGGAAATACCACCGAACCTTCCAACGGAAAATTCGGCAGCACCTCCCCTAAGGGTAGGACTTACCAATCCTGCACTGAAAACGCACTTCTATAATTGTCCCCTTATTCCTCCCACAATACTACAAATTGATTCCACAAATTTCAACATTCCAAAAATAAATAACAGTAATCCAGTGCATAAATAATAACTACACGTCCAATACAGTATACAGAGCATTATACAGATAATGTGGAATTTATACAATGACAGATAAGAAGTAATACAGGATGGAGAGGAAAAAGGGAAGAAATACTTCTTGGACTTTCGGCAACGAACTGAGACGTCGGGCTCGCCCCGGACAATCAACGTCTCCCAACCTGAACCTAGGGGAACGGAATTTAAGAGCGTGAGATGCTAATCATCTCAGTGAGTGACCCTATCTACTAAACACCTTTAATATTAATAATATACCAAATAAAGGGGTTTAATTAATCAACATCGAACAATTAAATAAATAAATAAATAAACAATTGAGGTAACAATTTCTCTCAAAACCCTCACTATTCACTCCGTTGGAAATGTTCCCCTTTTAAAACATTTTCACAAAACCAGATATTCGTACTTCCCGAAAACCAAAGGACCAAATAATTTAATAAACAACAAATAAACAAACAAATACCCCAAAATATAAATAAACTGCAATGAATTATAATAAACAATTTTGTACTCTTTGGGGTTTGAAATTTCTATCCGAAAAATTTGTACTTGACGCACCACACCATATACCAGTGATGCCCTCCGATACCCAGCGTCCTGAGCACCGACTGGCGGGGAGATTAAAGAGAGAAACTTGCAAACGGCACTTCGGCATCCCGACAGTACAGCTACTGAAACCATCATCCCAGCCAAGGGAGGGGCGGCTGTGGCCAATATCAAACTTGCCTGCCCACGGTCCAATGGCAACTCACGGGTGAAATAATAATACTTGCGTGCTGAACCACATATACATATACCAGAACACCAATACTGTGTGAATGCGTCTAAAATAATTATTAAACCAACCGTACCATTTTCCAAATTTACCGTGGGAAATATACCAAATTTTCACAAAATACCATCCCACATATTTTTATTTAACAAACCGGTACGAAAACATCGATAACAAATAAACCATAATTTTCTCGTAATACGAGGTTCAACAATTCAAATACCGTGGGCATAATTTATAAAATCAGACCACTAATTGAAACAATTATTTTCATAAAATATTTAACCCAATTATGCCCCAAAAATAATACTTAAAACCACGTACGACTATTACTGAAATATACTTTGCTCATGCACAATAAATAAATTAAACCACACTAAAACCATAACTAAATTGTACCACATGAGCATAATTTAAATACCAATTCAACACCAATTAAACATAATTAATTGCCCAAAATATTTTTGAAGGTGGGTCACTCACCTAGAGCACGCAATTTACCTAAGATCCACCATGGGATCAATTCCATGACTCACCCGTGCTCCTAAAACACAATTCACACACAGTCAAATAAATTAATATTTTAATCGGGTAATAATACCCGGTACCCGGGGGGTCAAACACAAACGTTATCCAAAATAATCGAATAATATACTGAATCGAAGCTTGAGCGACGAGGATCACGGATTCGGTCTTACTTTTCCGTGATCGGACCCGAGGTGGCCGGAATCTCACCGGAAAGCTTTCGGGTTTCGACTCCTCAATTCTCCCAAACCGTCGCGAATTGGCAGAAACGGATGTCGGATTCAGGTTCAGGAGGTCGAACACAGTCGGGAGGGATCGGCGGGGTGACTGGGTACTCACCGGAACAGTAACTTCCGGCGAGCCACCGCGGTCACCGACAACCGTCGCCGGCGGCGGCGCGTGCAGTGGCCATTGGCTGAGATTTTTGGTGGTTTTGTAGATCGAGGGGAGAGGAATCCAACGGGACCGGCGGTGAGGCAAACGGAGGCCGGACGGTGGAGAAATCGGGGTTTGAAGATTTCCGGCCCCTCGCCGGAAAACGCTCCGATCCCGATGCGTCGGAGGTCCGGTGGCCATGAAATTTGGTGGGCTGGCCGAAAATGAGGAGGTGGTGAGGGCTGACTGGCGCGTGTGGCCGAAAAATGGCCGGAAAGGGGTCAATCGGCGGTGGCCGGCGGTGGAGGGAAAAATCGCCGCCAAACTTCGCCGCCTCGATCCGGGCGCGTCCGGCGGCCAATGGCCGTGAAATTTTGGGGTTTTGCCGAAAATTGGGAGGGGCTTCTTGCTGGACGGCGCATGTATAGTGAATCGGCCGGAAAATTTGAAAAACTCCGGTGGCCGGTCGGACTCTCTCTCTCTTTCTCTCTCCTCTCTCTCTTTCTCTCTCTTCCCCTAGATTTTTGTCAAATAAAAGCCACTGTGTGACACTGTTCATCCCACTTGGACCAATCAGAAGCTGACACATGGCACCACTGTGCACTTAAGCCAGATATAATAAAATATTACGGTATCCGGCGAACTTCAAACATCCATAACTTTTCAACCAATTGTCCGATTTAAGCGTGCCACTAGTCTATGAACTCGTATCGACGAGTACTTTACAACCGCACAAGAGTCAACACAAAATTACACCACAAGAAAAAGTCAACTCCGGCACCTTTTAGACTGTGTGCACCTCAACTTATTTTGCCCATAACTTCCAAACCGTAGCTCCGTTTTCAACGTGCTACTAGTCTACGAACTCATGCCAGCGTGTACTTCGTAACGATACCTCAGTCAACCTAGAATTCCATCCGAGTCAAAAAGTCAACTTTTGACCCCTCGGTCAACGGTCAAAGTCAATAGTCAACAGTCAACCTCGGTCAACGTGCAAAAAAATTCCGACATGGTTCGGGATGGGGTGTTACAATGGGGGTTAATTAACTTGAATCATATTCCCATATTTGAAACTGATTCCAAACATAAGTGTAAAACTTGTATAGAGGCAAAATCGATGAAGCTATCATATCAAACAATTGAAAGGAATAATGAACCCTTGGATTTAATACATAGTGATGTATGTGATTTGAAATTCACACTGACTAGAGGTGGTAATAAGTATTTTATCACCTTTATTGATGATAACACAAAATATTGCTATGTATACTTGCTTAAGAGTAAGAATGAGGCAATAGAGAAGTTTATTCTTTATAAAACAGAAGTTGAGAATCAGCTCGACAGAAAAGTTAAAATAATAAGAAACGATCATGGTGATAAGTATATAACTCAATTTGGTAATTATTGTGCTTAACATGGTGTTAGACATTAAATTACTCCACCATATTCACCATAGTCAAATGGTGTGGTTGAATAGAAAAATCGTACTTTGAAAAAAAGTGATGAATGTAATGCTCTGATAAGTTCTAGATTACCTCAGAACTTATGGGGGAAGCCGTTCTGGCAGCAAATTACCTTTTAAATAAAGTGCCTCGGAAGGACCAAGTAAAGACGCCCTATGAGCTTTAAAAAGGTAGACAACTATCCTATAAATACTTACGAGTATGGGGATATCTGGCCAAAGTAGTGATACCCACTCCAGAGAGAGTAAAGATAGGTCCTAAAATAGTTGATCGCATCTTCATAGGATATACACAGAATATAGTGCATACCGATTTCTTATGTATAGCTTAGAAATTCCTGATATACATAAGAATATGATAATGCAATCGAGAAATGCATCATTTTTCAAGCATATTTTTCTGTATAACGTTGAAGAAGGACCTAGTTAGTCTAAACAAACATATAATGCTATCAGTGAAGATAATCATGATAGTGATCAAGAACAGAAGATTGAAGTTGAGACTGAGGTTGAACTAAGACGAAGCAAGAAAGTAAGAACAGAAAAATCCTTCGGTTTGGATTTTCTTACTTATATGCTAGAAAGTGAATTTCAAAGCTTCCAAGAAGCTGTAAACTCTCTTGAAGAAAATTTATGGAAAGAAGTCATAAAAAAGTGAAATTGATTCCATCTAGCAGAATCACACCTGGGAGTTAGTAGATCTTCCCCCAGGCTGTAAACCATTGGGTTATAAATAGATTTTTAAAAGGAGAATGAAAGTAGATGGAACAATAGATAAATACAAGGCAAGGCTTGTAATTAAAGGATACAAGCAATGAGAAGGCCTTGATTATTTTGATACATATTCTCTAGTGATGAGAATAAATTCCATAATGATTGTACTAGTAATTGCTGCATTACGGGATCTGAAGTACGTCAAATGGATGTTAAAACAACATTTCTCAATGGAGATCGTAATGAAGAGATCTATATGGAGCAACTTGAGAGTTTTTCCGTACCAGGACAAGAAAAGAAAGTCTCTAGATTAGTGAAGTCCTTGTATGGATTAAAACAAACTCCAAAGCAGTGGCATCAAAAATTTGATAGTGCCACGATAAGTGATGGATTTAAAATAAATAAGTGTGACAAATGTATCTAAGTAAAAAATACAGAGAATGGATACATCATTCTTTGTTTATACGTAGATGACATACTCATCGTAGGTAATGACAACAATATAGTCTGAATTACAAAAGCTATGTTAAAATCCAAATTTAATAAGAAAGATATGGGGCTTGCTGATGTGATTTTAGGAATGAAAATCACGAGGACTTCGAAAGGGATCATTCTTAGTCAAACACATTATGTGGACAAAATACTAGCTGAATTTAGTAATTATGATACTGGAATAGCCAGAACACCCATAAATACGAGTCTACACTTATCCAAGTATAAAGGGGAAAGTGTATCTTAAGTGGAATACACCAGGCTAATTGTTTCTTAATGGTTTTTTATTTCCCTAACGTTTTGATTTTTGGAAAACAAAGGGATTTTGATAAAAGTTGTTTTGGCACTCATTTTGGACTCTCACGCAACACACATTCTTTAAAGTCTTACTACATATAAGTTTTGCATTGTGAGGGTGGTAAAGTAAAGGTATACTAAAAGTTTGAAGAGAATGCTTCAGTGGTGCTGTATCCGAGAGCTTTTGGATCCATTGTATCCTGGGAGATGACTATCGATAAACATTTGCATCGATGGAACAAAAATCGTCTTAAGGAAACTGTGGTACTGCACAGGCCTTGAACAAATTGAACAACAAGCAGATCAAAAGAGAAAGGCATAGATGTTCTTATGATTTTCATTTTTTAAGTTTTTTCATTTTTATTATTCCACATATCCACATATATTTACATATATTATTCATATTTTCCAACAAAAAATTCATAAAATACCATGTGGTACTCACGTGCTTTGCTATCCTTTTGGCCCCGAAACACACCATTTAATTGTATATTCCCCCTGTTTTAACAAAAACAATATTGAAAAGTTTGCAGCTCATTCAACATATTAGATGAAAAAGAAGGAATGTCTTCACACAACTCGATTTATTTGACGGGTTTAGATTTATTATGCAACAATGAAATAGCAAGACCTGTTGTGGTGAAATCATCAATGAGCAATAACAATCTTGGTTCAGAGATTTATCAATGTGGTTCCATAAGGTATTATTCAAATCTAATTTAGGGTTTTAGCTCATGTTAATTTCAGCCATTCATAGATGAATCTGCACGTCCATTGAATCTTGAATCTCTTCTATTATATTAACTCATATTTACCTCTTGGTAATGTATTTTAGAAATATTTTCTTAATTTAGTGTGATTTAGCTTTATTATGAGTTTTTTACATTATTATGATTGGAATAAACTTTCAATGATTCAGTTTAAAATTGAAAACAATCAAGAAAGAAAGATGTTGCCCTACTCAACACCTAACACTACCACGTGTCAATATAATACAATCAAAATAGAAAAAGATGACCCTTTTACTTCCTAGTTAAATTTTAGTTCACTTTCATTGATAAAGAAATACATTTGATTATATTCAACAATTTTGTTATTCTATATTGGTAATATGCAAAGTACATAGATGTGTTTAATAGAATGTTCTTGAGAGAAAAAATGTCAAGACCCTTCCAAAGTTACCTACCTGAACCCTAGGATAGCCCTGATTAGAGGAAATTCCACTATAATTTCTACTAAAAATCTAATAACATCTCCCCTATAAAATTGACTCCCCAAATTCCTGCATAGAAAACTCACCTCGAAAAATATACATTCGCAGTATTTCTCCCTACCTTACTATAAGTTTTCACAAATTTGCAAAACTTCGATAATAATAGCATAGGAATACAAATGTAAATACCAAATGATAAATCGTAAGTGCTTTTTTATGTGCCGGGACCCTTCATAAATCTTACCACCTGACCCCAGGATGGCCCCGACTCCCCTTAAGTTTTTACTCAACATAGGAAATATGTACTTCTGTAGACTCATAGCCATCCACACCTTCCACATACTACAATCTCACAATTTTACAAAACTTCATGAATATATCAAACATACAAATGTAGAAGAAAGTTAATGACACTAATAATAACAAGACATAAAGACAGCCTGAGTTCCAGATCTTAAATCATACAATTTACCTTTTAACATCTAGGAGATATACAAATGCAAGTCATACCATTAATAACCGACAAATTGTAAAATATCTTTTAATAAAATAAATCACATTTAAAATGGGTATATAAAAACAATACTTTAAATTGAACAGTTAAGGTCTTAACTGTAACTTTGATAACATCATTACTATCCAGAACCGACGTAAATATATCTATCTATATATATATATATACTCTATATAATATATATGTATATAGTCTCTTGAAAAATTTAGATAACCTGCCCGTAAGCTAACACACTTGCCCAAAGCTAACACTTCTACCTGAAGGCTGGAATACCTGCCTGAAGAATGCAATACATGCTCGAAGGCTAAGACACACGCTTGAAGGCTAATACACTTGCTCGAAACTAGTACTCCTACTTGAAGGCTACGATACCTGTCCCGGAGGGTGAAGTATCTATCCCAAGGCTAGTACTCTCGCTAGAAGTCTGCTACACCTTATTAAAGGCTAAAGGACCTACTCGGAGGCTAGTACTCTTACTCAAAGGCTGTGATACATGCCCGAAGGCTATGATACCTAGCTGAAGGCTGAAGTACCTTCCCGAAGACTAGTACTTCTATATGAAGGCTGTGATACCTGCTTAAAAGCTGAAGTACATGCCAAAAGGCTAATACACTTGATGTACCATATAATATACCAAAGCACAATCCGATGATGTCGGTAGATCATGGATACAATACTACTAATATGGCCAAGGGTGGTTGCTAATGATGGCCATCCAATCCATTGATCTCATAGGCAGTAGAAATACGATACTAACCCATTTATAAGTTTACCGGGTTACTACCCCAGTATGGTATGGTACACCTAACACATAACATAATATATATATATATATATATATATAAATACGTATACATCGAAAAAAATACCTAATGCACCATACGATATACTAGTGTTATCAAGTGATGCTTGGTATCCCAAATGCCACTTAATAGATGGGGGAAAGAAGAGAACTTGCACACGTCCTTACTAGCATCCTCTTGGTATTGGTGCTAAATAACCTGCCAACCTATTACTTAATAATGGAATCAAGTTGAAGAGAACTGTGTCGAGGATGCCATAACATAATGGAATAGGAAAATGGATGAATAAGACTTTAATTGAGAAGGCAAAGAGCATGAGGTTGCATGTAGGCTAGTCAAAGCAATTTTGAGCAAAAGAAGTCAATAGAACAACTTGTCTAATCAACAGAAAACCATCAGTACCATCAGAGCATAGAATACCAAAGTTAGATATAGAGTGGAAAAGAGATTAGTCTTTTGCATTTAAAGGTATTTGCATGTGTTTCCATTGTGCACATTAGTTATCATGCTAGAAGTAAACTAGATACCAAATCACAGAGGTGTACATTTATTAGGTATGGTGGTAATGACCTTTAATATAGACTTTGGAATGAGTAGAATAGGAAGGTCATCAAAAGTAAAGATGTAGTCTTTAATGAGAGGGTTATGTACAAGGATAGAGATGCTTCAGATCCAATAAGGTTAGTGCTTTCTAAACCTACTTATTTTGAGCTTTATGATGATAATGTCCTGGAAAATATAGAAGAGCAGTTAGAGCCAGCTCCTTAGGATGAGAATATAGATGCACAAGTTGAGAAAACCGATGCACAAGTGAAGAAACCATTGCACAGGAGGTGAAGCAAGCATAAGAACTAGATCCACTTAGAAGATCCAATCAACCACACAAGTGAAACAAGAAATATATCTACTATTAACTAATGGTGGTGAGCCCGATTACTATGATGAGGCATGTTAGGTGAATGATGCAAGTAAGTGGGAGCTTGAAATGAATAAGGAGATGAAATATTTGATGCATAACTAGACTTGCGACTTGGCTAAGTTTCTAGAGGTAAAAAAAAGCCTTGTAAAATGAATGGGTGTATCACTTAAAGGAGATAGATGATGATTTCAAGAGGTATAAAGCCAAGTTGGTTGTAAAGGGTTTTCGATAGAAGGAGAGGATAGACATAAGATCTATAAACCCTAAAGGATGTGAGGAAAGAAAGGGAAAGATTAGTGAATAATACATTACGGTGGATTATGGCAACCAAAGGTGAACTAGTATGACCCTGCCAAGGTAAGTATGGGCAGGGTGCAAGGCCCGAGCAGGCTACTTTACTAGCAAAAACCACCTTATGTTTA
The DNA here is from genome assembly GCF_031755915.1 of Ziziphus jujuba. NCBI lineage: Eukaryota > Viridiplantae > Streptophyta > Magnoliopsida > Rosales > Rhamnaceae > Ziziphus > Ziziphus jujuba. The sequence goes on along the minus strand of NC_083381.1, from coordinate 23,802,479 downwards.
GTCCCACATCGCTTAAGAGTGAAATAATGATGGTTCAAATATAAAGTAGACCTTTTTTTAATAGCTGAAACTTGTTCAAAGTAGTTGACTTAAAGATTTAAAAGAACTCCACAGTCAAGTGTACTCTGGTGGGAACCTAAGATGTGTGATCTCTTGGAAAGTCTAAACAAAAAACTTCATATCATTTGAAGTGTGATAGATAAATTGGGAACAATATGGATGGAGTAAGAGAGTGGCAGAATGCTGATAGGCGAGACATTACAAGTGGTATCAAAGCCTTTACCTGGTCGAAAATGACATTAACCCTAAAGAGGATGCATTATAAGACATATAAGCTTTGAAGAATACAATAAAATAAGAGGCAAGATCAATTAATAATACACTAGGGTGGATTATGATGACCAATGGTCAACTAGTGTGATGCTACCAAGATAAGTGTGGATAAGTGCTAGGTATTAACAAGTTATCTTATTGGTAAAGGCCACCTGCTGTCCAATCCCACATCGCCTTAGTGTGAAACGATAATGATTCAAATGTAAAATAAACATTATCCTAATAACCAAAGCTTTTTTAAAGTGGTTAGATTTAAAAGAACTCCCCATTTAAGCATGTTCTAAAAGGAGCAATCTTAGGATGAGTGATCTTCTCAGAAGTTTGAACACAAAATTGTATACCGTTTGGAGTACGGTGGATAAATTATGGACAATATCAATGAAACAAGAGAATGGAGCGTTACAATAGACTACACATTCTCTCCAATGGTAAAAACTAACTACCATCAGGTTAGTTTTGAGAATTATTATTGCTGAGGATCTTCATCTAAAGTAGCTAGATGTGATGATAGCAATTCTCATTTGTGACTTGTAGGAGGAGATATATATGCAGCACTTAGAAGGATTATAGTTAGAGGCAAAAAAAAAAAAAAAAAACTAGTATGCAGCTTGGAGTGTAGTGGATAAATTAAGAACAATTTCAATGGAGCAAAAGAGTGGGCCATCATATTAAACTACATGAACGTATTCTCTTTAGTGGTAAAACTGACTACCATCATGTCATTGTTGTAGCTAAGGATCTTCATCTAGAGCAGCTAGATGGAACATATAACAATCCTCCATGGTGACTTGCAAGAGGAGATATATATGTTGCAACCAAAATAATTTACAATTAGAGGCAAAGAAAACCTAATGTGCAGATTGGAAAAGAGCTTGTATAGCTTGAAGCAAGCTTTTAAACAGTGGTACAAGAAGTTTAATGGCTTTATAAAAGAGAATGAGTAACATAAGTGCAATGTAGATCATTATTGCTACTTCAAGAGATCCAGTGAAAGTTTTATCATTTCATTACTCTACAGAGAGTTTTATCATTTTATTACTCTATGTTTATGACATGATGGTTACTGGCTCAGATCTAAATGAGATCAACAAGTTGAAAAAGCAATTGTTCAATATTTTTGAAATGAAAGATTTTGGTGAGGCAAAGAAGATACTTGGCATAAGGATTAGCAGAGACATGAAGAATGGTATTCTGAAGCTCTCTTAAGATGGGTACAGTCGAAAGGTATTGGAAAGGTTTGGAATGAGTGATGCTAAGCTTATCAAAATACATTGGGCTAATCATTTCATGTTATCCAAGGAATAGAATTCGAAGATAACTGAGGAATGAGACTACATGACTAAAATTCCTTATGCTTCAACAGTTGGAAGTCTAATATATGCCATGGTGGGCATAACAAAAAATATAGCTTATACAATTGGAACTGTTAGCAAATACATGTCAAACTTAGGTAATTGGGAGGCTGTCAGATGGATTTTCAAATACTTACGGGGTACCATAAAAAAGTGTCCATGCTTCAAAAGGGGTGAGTTGAAGCTACATGGATATGTAAATGCAAACTATACTAGTAATGTGGATAATAGGAGGAGCACTATGGGGTTATACGTTTTCTCTAAATGGGACATTAGTTGGGTATCTTAGTTGCAGAGGGTTGTGACCATGTCTACAAATGAAATAGAGTATGTGACAGTGATTGAGGCTTATAAGGAGATGATATAGTTATAGGTCTTATTGTCAAAGTTGAGATTCCATCAAGAGGAATATGCTTTGTATAGTGACAGTCAGAGTGTGATACAATTGGCCAAGAACTTTAGCACACCATGCACAAACAAAGCATATTGATGTCTGTTATCACCTCACTAAAGACTTTCTTGAAGATGAGGTGTTGATACTTGTGAAGATACAAGGGAGCAATAATCCATCGTACATGTTAACGAAGCCAATGACAACAGAAAAATTGGAGTTGTACTCAACTTCAATTAGTCTTCGAGGTTGAGGACAAAAAATGAGCATGCTACATTCACTAGTTATCGGGGTAGGAGGTATGGTTTTAATCTTCAAATGGGAGATTGGTGATTTATGAAACTTGAAAAGAATATTTGAAGGAAAAGAAGAATAAGCTACAAATGGTAGCATGAACACTTTCGTGCTAGCTAGGAAAATTTATAGCGATGCAACATCAAAATTCATCCACAAAACAGAGGCGATAGAGCCACGAAGTTGTCCATGGAGTATCTCAACGCTATGGCAAGAGAAAGCTAGCATTACAACACTGGCCTGGAGGCGCTAGGTGTAGGCACCATTGTGATGTTCAATTTTTGTCCGAGAAGTGAGCATTGCAATGTACATTACACAGGATAGTGGTGCTACTGTAATGTTTAGATAGGTATTTTGTTTTTTATCAATTTTATCTTTGTTTTATTAGGATTTATTGTGCCCTAACTTTATTATATGATGATCTTGGTTTGTAAAACTTAGAGAGAGATTGAAAGATTCAATAAAAATAAAGAAGAGAGGGTTCTTCACCATCTTCATAAAACTAATAAGACTGATAGTGGATTTTAAACAGGTGCACTATGTGGATGTAGAGATATTATTGAACATTGAACATGTTAAAAATTTCTTGTCTTCTCTTTATTTTTTCTATTGTTTTATGTGTGCTTTGATATTAGTTTCATTGTTTTCTCTTTGACATCAATTCCAATATCATTGAGAAATTTGGAAAAGCCCCAATTTTTCCCAACATATAGGACCAACCAATCTATTTAGAAAGCTTCAGAATCTGAAGAGATCTCATATTTGTTAATTATCAACTTTTGAAAAGGAAGTGAAGTTATGGAAATATCTATGGAGATATAGAAACTATCAGATCTCAAAGACAAGAACTTGAAGCACGGGAAGAGGTTCCAATCAGTAGAGAAATGTGTCATTTATCTTGTTATGTCCAACATCTAAAATTTTCAACTTTTTACATCTGAGCAAAGATTGTGCAATAATCCACCAAGTTGATTGCCATTAAGGTTAGGATTCCTCAACAAATTTCCCTTTGCAAATGTTAGAGGAATTGTGCCATGTAAATTATTCATACCCAAATTTAACACTGTAAATCAACACTAAAATTTCCAATACATGGATGAATGGTCCCACTAAGAGATTTGTTAAATAAATCAAGGATTGAAAGAGAAGCAAGATTACAAACTGAAAAAGGCATCTCTCCGCTGAATTGATTGCTTGAGATTAAAAAGGAAGACGGACTTTTTAACTTCGAAAATTCATATAACACAACATCACCACACAAGGCGTTTGAGTGAAGATATAGGAAAATGATTCACTAGTTGAAAGATTGACGGTGGAATGGATCCATAGAGTTTTTTTATTACTTAAATTAAGATACTCCAAGGAATATGATTGAAATTTCTCAATGGAACCAGCGATTTGGTTGTCATGAAGATCTAGATATATAAAAGACTTTGAAAAAATGTGCTATTTAAAATAAAGAATCCATTAAAGATGGTCAAACATGTTAGTTCCACATGTAAAATTTCTTTTTTTTTTTTTAACATGAGAAAAGTATTTTCTAATTATTTATTTTACTCTCCATAATTTTAGCCTTTTTTTTTTTTTTTGGAGGAGAACTATATGTACATAAAAACAATTAAAGAAATTAAAACAAAAAAATTAGAGAAAAAAAAAACAAAGTATAAGAAAATGCATTTTCTCATTAAATTTTTTTTTTGGAAAGTTTGCGGAGCTCTAGTGTACTATTATATACATGGAAAACTAGAAGCATCGTTTATGATACAACAGGGTTTCATCCACCGAGTAGTTTACCCAGTTTTGTTGGTAGAAGAAGCAATTTAACTTAAATATGACAAATAAAATTCAATAGAAATTAATAAAATAATGATATATTATATCACCACATTTAATGATAAACAATTTGATATCTCTAACATTATTAAATAGATATTCTGGTATGATGGATACCCAATTACATGTAAATTTAGATAATATATTTAATAAATTACATCTGATCAAACGGTCACAATTCTGGTGTGTATGCCCTAAATAGTAGAATTATTATAGGAGATATATTGATCTTTGATGCTGCTCATTATTATTAATATTATTATTATTTATAAGGGAATAGGGGATTTGCATGCATAATTATAAGCTCTCAATTTCTCCCAATTGAGGCGGAGGAAAGGTTTTTTTTTTTTAATTTTTTTCTTTTTGTTTACTAACATTGTTTGTCTCCAAATTAGATTAGATTTTATAAGTTGTTTCGCACACTTTTTTGGCATTTTAATCCCCAAACTCACTTAACCATATCACAATAATTATACTAAAAGGCCAGCCTATGTCTTACTTTGGCATGTTTAGATTCCAAGCTAGGAGAAAACGCCTTGTCTTGGTATAAAGCTTAGAAAAAGCCATCAACGTTAAAATGAGTGTTGACCGCCTAATGCATGCTTTGGTGCCATAACACAAGTGTCATTTTCATCATTTTTTATGATCAAGGTTTTTTTTTTTTTTAAATAAAATAGAAAGAGAGAAAAAGAGAGAGAGAGAGTTCAAAAAGAATTTATTAAAAATTAGAAAAAAAAAATAATAAATGGAAAAAGAAAAATTAATGTTAAAAAAAAAAAAGCATAACAAATATTTGGCAAAATCTTTAGACATCTATATAGCATGGTTCATCTATTCAAAATTAATAAATTATAAGCATTAACATATATGTTTTCAAAAAGGAAAGAATTGAAATCCAATAAAAAAAATATAAAAGTTGGTTAAACTATAGAAATATTCAAATTCTATATCGTTGAATTATGAAGTCATTATAAACTTGTAGCATTTGTTTTTTCTGTCAAATCTTATTAGAGATAAGTGCATTGAGTTTTAAGTGCTTAGATATTTTTATTTGTTCGCTTGCTTTTTTTTTTTTTTTTTGACATAAGTACTATTAACCTGTCAAATTATAATTTATATGGAGAGACTTTATGTAACAGCCCAGACCATCCGCATTAAGATATTGCCCGTTACAATCCACCCTCGCTCGCACATCGATCCGGGTCCGACTCTGATACCACTGTAACAGCCCAGACCACCCGCATCAAGATATTGTCCGCTTTGGGCCCGGCCCGCACGGTTTTACTCTTCCCTACCCCAGTACAACGGTAGGTCACAGGAAAAGGCCTCTTGAAGGGAAAGGTATCCACACGCTTATAAGCCATGTTTTGTTCCCCTTTCCAACCGATGTGGGATGTTACACTTTATTATCCATCATTAATAAAATATTTTGAAAATTTATAAATATTATATTAGATTTCAAATTTATTAAAATTTGAGCATTTTAGCCTTTAAACCCCTTAACAATAAAAAGGATATATAAAAATAAAAATAGAAAAAAGAATAAGAAAAGTTTGCCGGTGTTTTGTGAAACGCCCATTTCCTTATTCCCTTGTCTCCCAAAAACCTGCTTTCTCCTTGCACAAGAAAACTTAAATCCATTTGATAAATTTTCTTTAACTGTGGCTTCGGGGAGAGGATCAAGAGCAATGGTCTGCACCGACTGCAACAGTAGCTCCCGTGAAGGAAATCGAGTAGCCTTCTGCGAAGGAAGAGATAGAGAACTTCTGCGAACAATTGCGACGGAGGAGATCGAGAACTTCTGCAAAAAATGGTCTGCACGACTGCAACAGTGCCTTCGTGGAGGAGATTGCGAAGGAGAAGATTCCCTGTGGCTGGCTCCATTCAGATTGGAGCTCACCAGAGTGGTTCCGTTCTGATCGAAGTATTTTGGATGAACAGAAGTGACTGATCCTTTCAAATATATAGATGGATACGGAAAAGAGGGAGAGTTGTTAGGGATTTGGATTTGATGAGGGTAGTTTTGGGGAAAAAAAAATTAAAAATTTTAAAAGCACGTTAAGATAAAAGTGAAAAAAATTTGCTTTCTAAAATAAGATTAAATTGTCTTATTTTAAGTCTTGATATAAAAAAATAAATAAATAAAAGGCATTATATATTAAAATATGTCAAAATAAGTGATAAGTGAAAAAAATAGGTTTTAAATATTTTTATTGGAAATTTGGAAATATGAAGTTTTAATAAATTTATTATGAATAAATTTATGTTAATTACTTTTAGGGAGCTTTCAATGTACAAAGTTTCTAGAACGTATTATGAATAAATAAACTTATTAATGATTTTATGTAATTAAAACAATAACAAAAATAGCAAAATGTTTTATTATGTCTATGTTTGCATAGACCTGTCTAGGCTTATAATGCTTGAAACTTGATCTCGACGCCTTATCACGTCTTACGATTTACAACTTTTAAAACATTGATCATCATTAGTCCTTTGCCACATTTTTGTCTGAAATGCAAAATTCATGTGCAAAAGTTCAAGGGTAAAACTTATCTTTTCCCTTGCCTCTCTCTCTCACCTCTTTATTTTCTCTGCAAAACAAATATATTGCATTAATATATATATATATATTTTAAATTTTAAATTAACGAAATGGATAAATTTCCTAGTAAAATCCATGAAACCCGTTTCATCTGCATACTCCACTATTGATGTAATCTCCATCTGCTAGAAGAACAGGAACAAGCAGAGCAGAAAAAAAAATTAATAATAAATAAATAAATAAACACACACCAACAACTTGTAGATGATATATCATACAAAAACCCCTCCATGAAACAAAGCTCAAAAACTCATAAAAACACTTAGAACCTACCTTCTTCCTCAGATCCATAATTCCAATGAGAGAAAAAAAAAAAATAGAGAACATGAAAAGCTCAACCAACTTTTTGCAAACGGAGGATATTATAAAATATTCATCTTAGCCACATATTAAAACTTGTCTCTCACTTTTCACATTATCATTGTTGATATTACATTTCAGACTATTAGTATTCTAAAACCAACAAAACAATCTCTTGGCTGGATTTGCAAGAGGTAAGACATTTAATAGGGTGAGAGAAAAAAAAAAAATAGAGAATATGAAAGCTAGTAAAATTTATTTCCACCCAGCGCACAAGTCTAAAATTTAACGACACTATAGAAAAGAAATAAAATAAAAAACAAACAAAAGGGTATAGTTAATTACGTGGCTCACTATATAAAATTCTTCTCACACCTTCAAACACATAAGCAAACATTGTTTTTCAAGCGTACAATAATTTACTGAATCCAATCCTTGTAGGGTCCAACCTTCTCCCAAAAGCCCAGCTGTCAGGATCCGTCTAAAATTCTTCACCGGAATCCTAAACAAGCCTTGATCCCAGAAAAACCTTACCGGATCTTCCAATGGAAAATCCGGCAGAACTTCCCCTAAGGGTTGGACTTACCACAAATTTCTTGCACTGAAAACACACTTTTGTATGCATCCCTTTATTCCTCCCACATTACTACAATTTAATTCCACAAATTTACAGCACTCCAAAGTAATAACAGGGAATCAATGCAGTATTTAATAAATGTGTCCAACACAGTATACAGAGCATTTTACAAATAAATATGGAATTAATACAATGTCAAATAGAGAAGCAATACAAGATGAAGAGGAAAAAAAAGGAGGAAATGCTTCTTGGACTTTCAGCAATGAACTGATGTAACACCCCGTCCCAAAGTACAAATGAAATTTTCAAACTTTGACTGGAGTTGACCGTTGATCATTGACTTTGACCGTTGACCCAAGGGGTTAAAAGTTGACTTTTTGACTCGGATGGAATTCTAAGTTGACTGAGGTACCGTTACGAAGTACACGTTGGCACGAGTTCGTAGACTAGTAGCACGTTGAAAACGAAGCTACGGTTTGAAAGATATGAGCAAAACAAGATTGGGGTCCAAACTGTCCAAGGGTGCCGGAGTTGACTTTTTATTCATGCAAAGTTAAGCTTTGACTCATGCATCGTTGTGGATTACTCGTCCATACGAGTTCATAGACTAACATCACGCTTAAATTGGATATCTGGTTAAAAAGTTATGGACCTGCAAAGTTTTAAAATATCATATTATTTTAATATTATTTTTTTAAACGTGTAACAATGTGCCATGTGTAACAGAATAAATGTGACCATGTTTCACCATGGTGAGATGCCACATGTCAACCATCCTTAATACCATATTATTTGATTATTGCTATTTTATCTATAATAATATTATTTTTAATATTATTTAATTATTTTATTTTATTTTCTTTTTATTTCTTTTTCTCTTTTCTTTTTTTTCCTTGTCCCCACGTGGGAAAACACCTTTCTCTTCTTTTCTTATCCTTTCCTTCCCTTCTCCTTCTTCCCCGAGCCCGTCAAGCACCAGCAAGGATTTCTCTCTCTCTCTCCTTTGACTCTTTCTCCCTCTCTCTTTGACCGATCGTTTTGGCCGGATTTCAGTGGCTGGACGGCCACACACGCCGGCCACCGGTGAAGCCCAATTCCCTGTGACCCCGACCTCTAAGTTTCCCGGCCAGACGCCGCCGGATGCTCCCAGATCAAGTCGGTGAAGTCGGCGGCGGCGGGTTAAGTTTTTCAGGCGATTCTCGCCGTTTCCGGCCAACCCAGCTCACCCCATACCTCTATCCCACCATTTTCGACCCCTTTAAGTCCATTTCCGGGGTTAGATTGCCCAAAATCCCCACCCTTTGAGAGATCCCTCAAGCTTAAACTCAATGGAGGTCGGTAATGCGATCGTCATCTCACAAGCTTTCCATAGACTTACAATTTGTCAATTTTGGTTAACATTTGTGTTACACCCCCCGGGTACCGAGTATTATTTATTCGAATAAAATATTATTTTATTTGACTGTGTGTGAATCGTTGTTCTAGGAGCATGTGTGCGTCGTGGAATTGATCCCATGGAGGATCTTAGGTTAATTGCGTGCTCCAGGTGAGTGACCCACCTTTAAAACTATTTTGGGACGATTAATTATGTTTATTTTGTGTAAATTTGATATCTAGAATTTGCTCACGTGGTGGAATTTAAATATAATTGTGGGAAAAATATTATTTTATTTATATATATATATACCCATTGATGCTAAACGGGATTTTGGGTTACCAAGAATTTTCCGATTATTATTATTATGATTTAATTGTATTTATTACGCATGAGCAAGGTATTTTCATTAATTAATTGAATTTGGATTTTTATATTATTTTTTGGGCATAATTGGTTTAAATATTTTAAGGAAAATATTTGTTTAAATTGGTGGTTTCCAATTTGATAATTATGCTTGTGGAATATTATTTGATGGACTTTGTGCTACGAGAAAAATTATTTGTATATTGTTATCGATGGTTTCGTACCGAAAATGTTAAAGGAACATGTGGGATGGTGAGTTTGAAAATTGGTATAATTCCCACAGTGATTCTTGGAAAAATCGGTACAGTAATAAGAAATTTAATAATTGGTTTAGATGCACTCATACAGTATTGGTGTTCTGGTTGTATATGTGGATTAGCGCGCAAGTTATTATGTCTCCCGTGAGTTGCCATTGGACCGAGGGTAGGCAAGTTATATATTGCGCATCAGCCGCCCCCTTCGGTGGCCGAGATGACGGTTTCAACAGCAATGCTGTCGGGACGCCGAAGCGTCGTATGCAAGTTTCTCTCTTTAACCTCCCCGCCAGTCGATGCTCGGGACGCTGGGTATCGGAGGGCATCACTGGTATATGGTGTGGTGCATCAAGTATAAATTTTCGGATAGAAATTTCAAACTCCAAAGTATTCAAAAATTATTTATTATATTTTATTACATTTTATTTATATTTGGGGTATTTATATATTGTATATTAAATTAATTGATCCCTTGGTTTTCGAGAAATAGGAATATCGGATTTTGTGAAAATGTTTTAAAAAGAGAACATTTCTAACGGAGTGAATAGTGAGGGTTTTGAGAGAAAATATTACTTCCAAATGATTATTATTTATTTATTTAATTGTTTGGTATTGAGAAATTAAATTCATTTTATTGTTATATTATTAATATTAAAAGTGTACAGTAGATATGGTCACTCACTGAGATGATTAGCATCTCATATTTTTAAATTCCATTCCCCTAGGTCCAGGTTGGGAGACGTTGATCGTCCGGGGCGAGCCCGACGTCTCAGTTCATTGCCGAAAGTCCAATAAGCACTTCTTCCCTTTTTCCTCTTCATCTTGTATTGCTTACTTATCTGTCATTGTATTAATTACACATTTATTTGTATAATGCTCTGTATACTGTATTGGACATAATTTTATCAATTATGCACTGGATTACTGTTATTCATTTGAAGTGCTGTAAAATTGTGGAATCAAATTGTAGTAATGTGGGAGGAATAAGGGGATGTTTATAGAAGTGTGTTTCAGTGCAGGAAATTTTTGGTTAGTCCTACCCTTAGGGGAAGTGCTGCCGGATTTTCCGTTGGAAGGTTCGGTGGTATTTCCCTGTGATCAGGGCTTGTCTAGGGTTCCGGTGAGAAATTTTGGATGGGTCCTAACAACTGAGACGTTGAGTTCATCCCCGGACAATCAACATCGACTAACCTGGACCTAAGGGAACGGAATTTAAAAACATGAGATGCTAATCATCTCAGTGAGAGACCCTATCTACTATACAATTATAATAGTAATAATAATTATAATACACTAGATTAATTAAGAATAAATAAATAATTAAATGATTGGAAATAATATTTTCTCTCAATACCCTCACCATTCACTCCGTTGGAAAAGTCCCCTTTCTAAAACATTTTCGTAAAACCTAATATTTTATGCCCCAAAAATCAAGAAATAATTAGCCCAATAAATTTCGAATAAAATACAAGAATTTAAGAATCCAAAATTATAATGGAAATAAAATAGAAATAGAAATAAAATAATCTTGTAACAATTACTAAATGATTGATAAATGTCATACACAAATAATACAAAAATATTAATGAAAGTTACATTAAGACAATTCAGGAAATAATTAAAATAATTAGAATGAATGAATTAATTGAATGATTAAATAAAGGAATAATTAAACCAAATTAAAACCTCCATTTACAATAAATGGTAAGAACATAGTAAGATCTCTTTAAAATCATCAAATCAATGTAAATAGTAAAATCAAGATAAAATGCATTGTTAAAACATTAATATAAATAGGTAATTAAAAACATAATAAAATTCCATAAAATTTGTATTAAAATCTCCAATTGAATTAAATAATAAAAACAGCATTAAACACATTCCAATTTAAATATAATTTCAAAATATTTACTTTGAAATCCATGTTCCGAAAAACCAATTGATGCACCCACTATATAGCAGTGGCACCAACGGTACCCAGCGTCCCAAGGTACCGCCAGATAGGAGGTTAAAGAGAGAAACCGACATACGGTCGCGTGGCGTCCCACCGGGCCGCTGCAAACAGGCGTCCCGGCCATGGAGGGGCGGCCTACCCTCATCCAATGGCAACCACAGGACAACTCCATAGTCACCTATGCGCTACTCACACGCATCTGCGCACTCACCACATCCACCTGCGCGCTAATCATATTCATGCATAAAGATCACCAGTACGCGTATGGTGCATCTAAAAATCATAAAATCAATATATCTATTTTCAAATCTCAAAATCTCATAAATACTACCGGGTTTATTCCATCCAATTAAACCTGTAAATATTCCACAATTCCTTTATAAATCATCGTCATAAATCCATCACACAATTTCCATCAATTTCAAATCCATCAACTTTCAAATGCATCCATTTCCCAATCCACAATATTCAAATGCATAAGCATAATTTTTAAAATAATATCCTTAAATCCTTAAAATTCAAGATAGGCATAATTTCATTAAAATCCCATAAAATTTCCAAAATTCATAAATTCATATAAATGCATTTTTATTAATCAAAATAAACTCACAAATAAATTCCACAATAAATCAATTAATATTAAAATCACAATTCCTTTAAATATCAAATTTCCATAAAATCTAAAATTCCATAATTTGTCAAAAATCATATATGATTTAATGCACATATACATTTCAATTTATTCAAATTGTGCCATCAAAATTTCAAATATAATTTTGCTAAATATTTAACGCATAAATATTAAATCCAAACATTTAATTGTCACAAAATAAATATAATTTAACACCCGAAATTAAGTTTGAAGGTGGGTCACTCACCTGGAGCACGCAATTAACTCAAGATCCTCCATGGGATCAATTCCACGATGCACACGTGCTCCTAGAACAATAATATTGCAGAACTCAAATAAATTAATATTTTATTCGAGTAAATAATACCCGGTACCTGGGGGGTTTAACACAAGCGTTAACCAAAATTTGCGAGTAATATACTAAATCAAAGCTTATGGAACAAGGATCACATTACCGGCCTTCATTGACCCCAATTCCGCCGGTGGTGGTCGGAATTTGCCCGGCAAGTACCGGCCAAACTTCACCTCCTCATAACTCGCGAACCATTTCGAATTTAAACAATTGGAGACCATATTTGAACTTAGAAGACCCAAAATAGGGGGAAAAGGGTGGAAGATCAGACTGGGCTGGCCGAAAAAGGGTGAACGGCGGTTGGCCGGATGGGTTTCTCTGTCTAGCTATCTCTTTCTCTCTCTCTTCCCCTCTTTCTCTCTCCTTCCTCGGCTCACATGTTTTGGCCAAAATAAAAGCCACCCGTGGGTGACACTGTTCACTCACGGGATTGGCTGAAAATACAACACGTGGCACACACTGTTCACTCAAGTCAAAATATATTAAAATATTATAGTATTCGGAAAACTTTCCATGTCCATAACTTTTTAACCAGATGTCCAATTTAAGCGTGCTGCTAGTCTATGAACTCGTATCGACAAGTACTTCACAACCATGTATGAGTCAAAGCTCAACTTTGCATGAACAAAAAGTCAACTCGGGCACCGCTTTGACAATTTGGACCTCAACTTGTTTTGCTCATAACTTTCAAACCGAAGCTCTGTTTTAAACGTGCTACTAGTCTATGGACTCGTGACAACATGTAATTCGTAACGATACCTCAGTCAATGTGAAATTCCACCGGAAGCAAAAAGTCAACATTTGATCCCTTTTCACTCAATGACGGTCAAACCCAGTCAACCTTGGTCAAAGTTGAGAAATTTCCGATGCACTTCGTGACGGGGTGTTACAATCTTCCCCCCTTACAAAAATTTTATCCTTGAAATTTTATATGTCACAGAAACGCATAAGAATATTGGTTGAGGATTTGTGCCTCGAGCTTCGACGTCGTTTTCTCGACTAGATTAATTCACCACGAGACTTTTGACTTGAGAAAATAGTCTTATTGACCTACACGCATTCTTCATGACTTAAAAATTTGTCTTAGTCGCTCCATGCATGACAGGTCTTCGATGTCTTTTCGTAGCTCCGATGCATGAAATACGTTACATACCTATGTTAACTCTTCCAAAAATGCTAACTCGTACGTTACAACACCAATTTTTTCTCTAACCTCGTAGAAATCAAGATAACGAGAACTTAGCTGTCTCTGTCAACCAAAGCGTACGACTCTCTCCTACGGAGACAATTTCAAAAAAACTCAATCTCGGACTTCGAATTCAAGATCTTTTCCATGCACGTCGGCTTAACTCATTTGTCGATCTTGAGCAGCTTTCAAACTCTCTCGGATGACTTTCACCTTATTTATAGTCATTCATAGGTGTTCGCATCCAATTCAGGTTGATCGTCGTATGGTGCTTCTCCTCACCTACTTCACTCCAATATAGTGGGGTTTGGCGTTGTCACTTATATAGAGCTTCGTACGAAGACATTTCCATATGGTAGTTAATATTACAATGGACCTTATCAATGGCAGTTGCTTATTCCCACTTCATTCGACATTACATAATGCACGGTGTCAGCATAACTTCCGAAGTATAAATTCTGTACTTCGCTTGTCCAATGACCTGTGGTGGAAGGCGATGCAGTAGTTAAGTCTCGCTCCAAATGTATCCGTTAACTTTCGTCATAGTCTTGAAGTAAAGCTCAAATCTCAATTAGACGTAATGGTGATTGATATTCTGTGTAGTCCCATGATACGCTTTACGAACAACTTGGCCGACTTGTCTTAGTGAGAACCACTCTTGTACCAATAAAAAGTGCGCTAACATTTCTACTTCCCGCTTCCACTTGTCGGCAACTTATGTACCTTGATTCTAATTCGACAACTTCCTTTATCGTGCCAATCCACCAATAATACTTAGTGAGCGTTCGATACATTTTCACACCTTTGGAGTGTATCGCATATATCGAATCACGTGCTTCCTTTAGGATCTCCTTTTTGAACTCAACGATATCCTACTCTTGGATCCTCAATTGGTGATACTTAAAGCTTAAGTCGCTCTTGGAAAAACCACAACATAAAACAAATAATAAATATATTTTTGAAATATACCATCAACATAAAATATATACAATTTATCAACCTAAATTAAATTTTCAAATTTCCTCAACAATCAAAATATAATTTATAAAATTTACTAATTAAATCAATGAAATAACAAATATGAGAGAATTATTTTAATTAGTTTAAAATACCTTAACTTGCATAGGCAATTGTTAAAATTCCACATTTGGAACAATAATAAAAACATGAATAAATGCCTTTTAATAATCATTTTAAACTAAATAAAATGAATCGATTAAATAATAAAAGAAATATTTAAATCCATTTGAAACATGTATTTAAAATAAGAGTAACAATATAATAAAATTTATTTTAAATCATCCAAACAATTTAAATAATAAGGTCATAGTAAAATGCACTTCAAAATATTAATTGAATAAATGGTAAAAACACATTCTATGTAAACTCTCATAATCAAGGTAAATTATAAAAACATGTCAAAATATATTTTAAATCGCAATTTCAAATAAATAATAAAATCAATCTAAATGAAATTCATGCTAAAACATCGATTTAAATAAATAATAAAAACATGAACAAAATACCTTTAATTTCAAACATCATTTTAAAAAGCATTTAATTTTTGATAATCGATCGGAAAAAATATCTTGACACCTTGAGTTTGATTGACACACATCCATACTCGACAACAAGTATCGATTATGGGTGGTCACCTTTTTAGGATGTTGGTAGCCGATACACACCCTTAGGCAATCATCCTTCTTCTCCATGAACGAAACGGATGCCATTCACGATGATAAGCTTGATCAAGTGAAACCTTTATTCACCAATCTTGCAGCTAAGCCTTTAAGCTCCCTTAACTTTGATGGAGTCGCACGGTATGGCGGTACTGAAATAGATCAATGTCCAAAGCCAATTTAATGGTGATTTGATATCCTTTTTACGGTCGTAATCCAGGTAACTTGTTGGGAAAACACTTTCGAATTGCTTCCCACTGTGAGCACTTCCAACACTCACCATCTACTTGGGCATCAACCACATGGGTCAAATACCCTTAACAACCATTCTTTGGTAGTTCATTGGAGACGAGGATAGAAATTAACCACGGTAAAGGCCTCCTAACTCCTCCACGAAGCACCACTTTAGGTAAGTTGAAACACTTTAATTTTACCCCTTTATGGTAGCGGTCCATAAACATAAGATGCATAACTACTCAATCCATAACTAGGACCACTTCGGATCCCAAAAAGATTCACAGAATTGGATCTGCCCCCATTACTTGACCTTCGATAAAGAAAAGGCAATCATTGACCATTGACTAGGCCATACGAATTTCCCATTAGGATAGGTGATTCTAATTGACACCCTCGAAGATTAGAGTTATTTCAACTCGGACAACGAATTTGCTTCGAGACAAAGGGAAAGAACGCCTTAAGATGATTAAAACAAAGGAATAGACATGGATGGGACGAACAACAATGCACAATCCCTTAGGAATACTAGAACCTAAAGCTCTGATACCAACTATCAGGACCCGTCTAAAATTTCTCACCGGAATCCTAGACAAGCCCAGATCCCAGGGAAACCCTACCGGACCTTTCAATGGAAAATCCGGTAGAACCTCCCCTAAGGGTTGGACTTACCACAAATTTCCTGCACTGAAAACACAGTTCTATATATATCCCCTTATTCCTCCCACATTATTACGATTTAATTCCACAAATTTACAGCATTCCAAAATAATAACAGGGAATCAATGCAGTATTTAATAAAATGTGTCCAATACAGTATAGAGAGCATTTTACAAATAAATATGGAATTAATACAATGCCAGATAAAGAAGCAATAAAAGATGAAGAGGAAAAAAAAAGGAGGAAATGCTTCTTGGACTTTCACTCTGTTGGAAAAGTTTCCCTTTTTAAAACATTTCCGCAAAACCCAATATTTTACGCCCCAAAAATCAAGAAATAATTAGTCCAATAAATTTCAAATAAAATACAAGAATTTAAGGATCCAAAATTATAATGGAAATAAAATAGAAATAGAAATAAAATAATCTTGTAACAATTACTAAATGATTGATAAATGTCATACACAAATAATACAAAAATATTAATGAAAGTTACATTAAGACAATTCAGGAAATAATTAAAATAATTAGAATGAATTAATTAATTGAACGATTAAATAAAAGAATAATTAAATCAAATTAAAACCTCCATTTAAAATAAATGGTAAGAACATAGTAAGATCTCTTTAAAATCATCAAATCAATGTAAATAGTAAAATCAAGATAAAATGCATTGTTAAAACATTAATATAAATAGGTAATTAAAAACATAATAAAATTCCATAAAATTTGTATTAAAATCTCCAACTGAATTAAATAATAAAAAAAACATTAAACACATTCTAATTTAAATATAATTTCAAAATATTTACTTTGAAATTCACGTTCTGAAAAACCACTTGATGCACCCACTACATACCAATGGCGCCAACGGTAACCAATGTCCCAAGGTACAGCCAGACAGGAGGTTAAAAAGAGAAACCGGCATACGGTCGCGTGGCGTCCCACCGCGCCGCTGAAAACAGGCGTCCCGGCCATGGAGGGTCATAAAATCAATATATTTATTTTCAAATCTCAAAATCTTATAAATACTACCAGGTTTATTCCATCCAATTAAACCCGTAAATTTTCCACAATTCCTTTATAAATCATCGTCATAAATCCATTACACAATTTCCATCAATTTCAAATCCATCAACTTTCAAATGCATCCATTTCCCAATCCACAATATTCAAATGCATAAGCATAATTTTTAAAATAATATCCTTAAATCCTTAAAATTCAAGATAGGCATAATTTCATTAAAATCCCATAAAATTTCCAAAATTCATAAATCCATATAAATGCATTTTTATTAATCAAAATAAACTCACAAATAAATTCCACAATAAATCAATTAATATTAAAATCACAATTCCTTTAAATATCAAATTTCCATAATTTGTCAAAAAATCATATATGATTTAATGCACATATACATTTCAATTTATTCAAATTGTGCCATCAAAATTTCAAATATAATTTTGCTAAATATTTAACACATAAATATTAAATCCAAACATTTAATTGTCACAAAATAAATATAATTTAACACCCGAAATTAAGTTTGAAGGTGGGTCACTCACCTCGAGCACGTAATTAACCCAAGATCCTCCATGAGATCAATTCCACGATGCACACATGCTCCTAGGACAAAATTATTGCACAACTCAAATAAATTAATATTTTATTCGGGTAAATAATACCCGGTACTCGGGGGGTTTAACATAAACGTTAACCAAAATTTGCGAGTAATATACCGAATCGAAGCTTATGAAATGAGGATCACATTATTGGCCTTCATTGATCCCAATTCTGCCGGTGGTGGTCAGAATTTGCCCAGGAAGTACCGGCCGAACTTCACCTCCTCATAATTCATGAACCATTTCGAATTTGAACAATTGGTGACCATATTTGAACTCAGAAGACCCAAAATAGGGGGAAAGGGGTGGAAGATCAGACTGGGTTGGCTGGAAACGGGTGAACAACGGTTGGCCGGTTGGGTTTCTCTCTCTTTTCCCCTCTTTTTCTCTCCTTCCCCGGCTCACGTGTTTTGGTCAAAATAAAAGCCACCCGTGGGTAACACTGTTTACTCACGGGATTGGCTGAAAATACGACACGTGGCACACACTGTTCACTCAAGTCAAAATATATTAAAATATTACAGTATTTGGAAAACTTTGCATGTCTATAACTTTTTAACCAGATGTCCAATTTAAGCGTGCCGCTAGTCTATAAAGTCGTATCGACGAGTAATTTATAACCATGCATGAGTCAAAGCTCAACTTTGCATGAACAAAAAGTCAAGTCCGACACCCCTTGTACAATTTGGACCTCAATTTGTTTTGCTCATAACTTTCAAACCGTAGCTCCGTTTTCAACGTGCTACTAGTCTATGGACTCGTGACAACGTGTACTTCGTAATGGTACCTCGATCAATGTGAAATTCCACAGGAAGAAAAAGTCAATATTTGATCCCTTCTCAATCAATAACGGTCAAACCCAGTCAACCTTAGTCAAATTTGAGAAATTTCCGGTGTACTTTAGGACGGGGTGTTACACCGGCCCATTACGGTTTCAACCCTAGAGCATTATAAATAGATCCTGAACATTTTCAGTCTTGTATCACACAACATACAGTATAGACAATATAGGTTTTGAGAATCCATGAGAGAGTTTGAAATAAGTTTTTTTTTTTTGTGTATAAATTCCATAGTTATAATACATATTTTTTTTCTCAATTTTCATGCTTTTGTCTTTTTTTATTTTTCTATATTAGTTTGTTGTGTTTTCATGATCAAAGGATCATAACAATTCTTATTAAAACCAAAGTAACTTTTTGATTAGAAAGAACTATATATCCCATTGATATTCCAATCACCACTCCACATCCATAACCCATCAAGATGATCTTCCACTCAAACCCATGTATTTCCTTCCAACCACCTTCTTCTTGTATATTCGGGGACGGCGATTGTTGTGGCTCATTATTATTCCCACACATTTTAGATAGTGGAAATCCACATAATCCCAAGTTTTCACTGTATGAATTGTTATCAAATGTGTCAAATTGTTTGCCATGAGCAATACGACCTACCAATCTGTTTCTGGATAGGTTTAGAGCTGAAAGAGATACCATATTTGTCAATTGCTGAGGAATCTCACCAACAAGCTCATTTGAAGAGATGTCTAACCATTGAAGGTTACTCAATTTCCAAAGCTTGACAGAATAGAACCAATCAAGTTATTATGAGAAAAGTTGAGACCTCTAAGTGATTTTAGCTTCCCAATCAATCTTGGAATCTCTCCCTGAAATTTGTTCTTCGAGAAATCGATCGTGAAAATCATTTGAATTTTCACAAATTCAGTAAAGAAGCCTTTCACAACCAAAATCACAGAATCTTGATAATAGCATTCTCCTATGTACTCCAATTGGTCTGTATTTGGATCCTTCATCGCTACTAAATTCTTAAAATATTCTGTTGGCAAATTACCATTGAACTCGTTATCGAAAAGGTCCATAATTCTCAACTTTTGGAAAGGAAGTGAAGTTTTGGAACTACCTATGCAACCGTGGAAACTATTAGATCTCAAGATAAGAACTTGAAGCATGGGAAGAGATTCCAACGAGTAAATGAAATTTTTGATCCCAACTTCGACTAGAGTATCAAATGAATAACCTTGTTAAATACATAAGATAATAATTTTTTGGCCAAAATACGTTTTGTTTTCTTATATTTTTACTTAGGGGGCGTACAAAAATTTTCAAAATTTAATATCCTTTATTATTAATTCCGTTAAAACTATATGGAAATTGTTAATAAAGTATTAGTGTAACTCACATGATCAATTATATGAATTTTTTTAATAATTTTTGAAAATTTGGGAGATAAATTTTGCTTAACACACATCAGTAAACCTGCCGAATTGATCTCTCTCTCTCTCTCTATCTCTCTCTCTCTCTCTCTCTCTCTCTCTCTCTATTGCTCTTTGCAACTCTCTCTTTGTTGATATGATTTTTCACTAGATCCCCTCACCCTCTAAAAAAGCACCCCATCAACATTTACGAAAGAGAAAAAAAAATTCTCTCTCTAAAACCCATGGTATTCTCACCATGTTTCTCTTTCTATATTCCTTCTTTTTTTTTTTTTCCTTGCAGTCAAGTTTTGTTGTTTAGCCCCCTTAGCTTCTTCTCCATAAAAGCTGAAAAATTAAAGGATGAGTATTTCTACCCCTTTTAATCCTTTCTTGAATATACCTTATATTTATTTTTCTGTTTTTTCATTTTTCTTCAATATTTGCATCAATCAAATCATCAGCAACAACAACAAAGTAGTGGAGGTAGTGATCATCATCATCATCATCAGAAACCTGCTACTTCCTCTGCCTATCATTGCCTCCTTCAGCTATACAAAATTGTAGAAGGAATAGAAGGAGCTGATCTATAAAAAAATTTTAGAAACTTAGTTTTGGATGAAATTGATACATGAGCATTGTTTTTGAATGTTTTTCGGGTGGAGTGGAATGATTTTGAGCATTCAATTTGGTTTGAGATCATAAAATTTCGTCTGAAACCTTGAAAACCCAATGGTCAATGCTTTCTGTATTTGGATATTACTTATCTAACGAGGTAACACGAACGGATGATGGGGTTTTGATGTCATCGATGAGATGAAGAAAACAACGTTGGACTCGTCGAAAATGGCCATCAGAAAAACGAGAAACCGCCAGCTTAGCTACCGGGTCTGCAACCCATGAGGCTGAAAATCAGGTTGATCTCGACCCAGATGAAGGAGGAAGACAAAGACAAGTCATTAATGTTCTTTCAAATTAATTCTAAAAAATTGGAAAGAAATTAATAATTGATTAAATTTGTAAAAAAATAACAATAATATATATATATATATATAAACTTTTAAAATATATATTAGGGCAGCTTTACTTAACAACTTCTATTATTTTGAATTTAGTTCCTCACCAACACCACCCCCCCCCCCCCAAAAAAAAAAAAAAAGCATCTAAAACTTTCTGTTTCTTCTTTGTACCTAATATGAATTCAGTCTCATCTTTAATTTTTATTTTATTTTTTATTTTTTTGGGTAATAAATCACATTAAGCACATTCTTTTCATTTTGTTGCAAATAATTGTATAAAGTATATATGTGCCAACATTCATTTTCTGTTTTTTTTTTTCTTTTTTTTTTTTTTGGCCTTTGTGAATGTACATTAATATTAACCTTTATCTATGTGCTTGTTAGCTTTTAAGATTTTTCATGCACCTGTTGATTTTTGACTAATTTTTTTTTTTATTTATGAGTTATGAATATGTTTTGCTAAAATGAAAAATACGTATATCATTAGTAAAAATATTTCTAAAAAAATATAAAATCCATTTTGACCGAATAAATATTTATTTATCAATAAATAAATAACCTTTTAAATTAGCAATTTTTCATAGTTCTATTGATATTCATTTAAAGAGGCTTTACTGTATTTGTCATAGTAGCGATCATTATAAAAATATACATTTGATATACATTTTTTGATCTATTTTCTATTGGTTTAAATTTTTGGAATAAATTACAACTTAACATGATATTAAAACCTGGGTGAGCAATATGTCTTTTTGGAATAGATGGCAACTGAACAAATCTTCACCGGTAAGATTCATGCTAATTTGATAAATATTAATTGGTTATATTTAATATATTTATTTGTTTAATTTTTAAAACTAAAAAACTAATATGCAAAAATGAATCCTGAATGGTAGCCCATTAAATTACCTGTTAGTATGTAAAGCCATTTAGTGATGGATCATTAATGCTGGCAAATAACGTTTTCCATATGTTGAACATAATTGGTATTTCCCAACAAATTAAAAAAATTGTGCAATCTATATGAACTTGTTCTCTTATGATTAGCATGATCGATGTTCTTAATTGAAAATGTCACATTCCTGATCATACATAGTTAATTAAAGGGAAAAATATATTTGCTTTCTTGTCATTTTACAAACTTTATAATCTGTGCTTTCTCTGAGTAAATAGAAGTTACATATGACAGGTTTACAAAATAGAGAAAATTTTCAAGCTCTCATGGAGTACTGAAGACTCAACTTGTCCTGCCTTTGCTTTAAGGCCATGTGGCTAAGAGGTGGATACTCTTCCACGTCGGATAGGCATAATTGTTTTTTTCCTTCCCCAAAACGCGTTAAAAGATCGCCGTTGGACACAAAAAACGTGATTCTGCATTTTGCCTTGGGTACTTCTTCTCCATTGAACCTACTTCTGCTTTCTAAATATACGGATGCATATATATAAAATCAGATGGCAATATTAGTAAACTTGGTTGGGCAATTGGAAAGTTTTGGATAGTTATTTCCTATTTACCTCAGCAACCATTAAAAAATGACCTTTTTCAATCTTAAGATCCAGTGAAAGACCAGTCCAAAAATTGGCACCCTCTGATTTTGAGGCACTGCCATTTTTGGCACTACTAAAAACGTTGCTCTGGCACCACCGGCCAACTTGTTTTTCTTTATTCCACCTATTTAAATTTCTGAATATTGAGTATATTAGCGTTATTTGGGAAGCAATTTTGCAGAATTAAAATGTTATTTTTCAATAAGGTGGAGTTTACAGAAAAAAGAGATTAGGAAAATTATGTGTTTTGGGGTTGGATGTGTTTGTTGTGTTTGGAGAAGGTAAAAAAGGATACCTGTCTGACTAACGTGCAGAGTCATCTACCTGTGAGCCACATGCCATTCAATCAAAGGTAGAAGTGGGCGGGAGGTCCAAGTTTTAAGCACTCCAGGAGTATTTGAAAATTTTCCGCAAAACGGGTAGGAGGTTAAGGTAATATTTTAATTAAATAAAAATTCTATTTTTTAATAGGAAAATTGAAACGAAACAAAAAATATGATTGCAATGAAATATATAGTAGAATAAAGATTTTCCAAGGATTAATAATTCAACTACAATTGTTCTCTCCCTCCCCCCACCCCCAACCCCAAAAAAGAAAAAGGAAAAAAAAAAAAATTCAACTACGAGGTTAACAATTGGAAGTATAGCTATTAAACTCGGAATCCAATTTTCATAATAATAATTGAAGCGGGAGATATTGTTTGCTTTCTAGGTTCTACAATTTTTGTCTTACTACCCACATATAAAAGCTTTCCTCCTTTTTTATTTGGTCAAATTAAAATACATTAAGTATTCTACAAGAAATGTAAAAAAAAAATAATAATAATAACAATAATAAATCTAAATCTCCTGCATATATATTCAAGTTGCAAGAAACAAATATAATGGAATGACATTAAAGGAAAAATTAATTAAACTCAAAAACCAAGGGGGGAAAAAAACATCGAACATATATTTGAAATTAATTTATTGCCAAAAAGTACAAAAGGCCAAAAACTAAATCATAGGAAAAACAGAGGGGCACTTGAAAAAACCATACGTATATTATTGGGAGAAACGGAGTTTCTTACCCGGGGCATGGTTATGTATTACAGTAACTCCCACCACTTAAGCACAATATGTCCCAACCATATGCGAAATACCATTCCACATCCATAACCAATCCAGACAATCTTCCGGTCAATGTGTATTTGCTTAAAATCACCTCCGTGTTGGAAGTTTGTAGGCGATGATTGCTTTGTCTCATTATTGCTACACATTTCAGACAATGGAAATCCACATAACCCCAAGTTTTCACCATATAAGTTGTTCGAAATGTGTCGAATTGTTTGCCACGAGGTATGGGTCCAACCAATCTAGTTTTCGAGAGGTTTAACACCTCAAGAGATATCATATTTGTCAACTGTTGAGGAATCTCATCGACAAGCTCATTCAAAGAATGGTGTAACCATTCAAGGTTGCTCAAATTTCCCAATAATGGTGGGAATAGGACCAGTCAACTTATTATGAAAAAGTTGAGCCCTTTAAGTGCCTTTAGCTTCCCAATCAACTCTGGAATCTTTCCCTCAAATTTGTTGTTTGACAAATCAATGCCTGTGAAAATGGTTAGTATCTTTTCCATTTCAACAGTGATGCCTTTCGTTGCCACAATTGCAGAGTCTTTATACTAATTTCTTCCTATGTATTTCAATTAGTCTGCATTTGCATCAATCATGGCTATTAAAGGCTCGAAATATTTCATTGTCAAATTTCCACTGATCTCATTATCGGAAAGGTCCATGATTCGCAACTTTTGGAAATGAATTGGACTTTTAGGACTGTCAATGGAACCATGAAATCTATTAGATTTCAACATAAAAACTTGTAGCATTGGAAGAGATTCCAACCAGTGTGGAAATCTGTCAATTATCTTACTATTTCCAACATCCAAGACTTCCAACTTCTTACAATTGAGCAAAGATGCTGGCAATAATGCTTCAAGTTGATTTCCATTAAGGTTCAGATCCCTCAAGGAATTTCCCTTGGTGAATGTAAGAGGAATTGTGCCATGCAAATTATTCATACCCAGATTCAAAATTGATAAACTGGAGCTAAAATTTCCAACACATGGATGAATCTTCCCGTTGAGAGAATTATTAAATAAATCAGGGACTTCCAGGGAACCGAGTTTACAAATTGAAGAAGGTATCTCTCTGTTCAATTGATTGTTTGAGATTGAAAAGAATGCCAGATTTGTTCAAGTTCGAAAACTCATACAACCCGCATCGCCGTAGAATTCATTTGAGGAAAGATCAGGGAAATTAAGGTTCACCTGCTGAAAGACAGATCTTGGAACGGATCCACTGAATTTGTTTTTACTCAAAATAAGTTGCTTCAAGGAAAGGGACTCAAATTCATGAATGTAACCAGTGAATTAATTATTTTGAGGGAACAAATATTTCAAAAATGGTAAGGAAAACAGCCAACCAGGTATTGTCCCATTGAGAAAGTTATCATTTAAGTACAGAAATTCCTACTCCAATGGAAGAGTGTTGGCTGTTAAACTATATGATGAGTAATTAGAAGAGAAAGGCACATGGGTTGAGTTGTAACTATAAATTTCAGGAAGCAGGCCAATAAAATTGTTGCCGGACAAATCTAAATAATCGAGTCCCTTTATATGAAACAAAGATGCCCATGGAATTTGACCACCTAAATTGTTAGATAAGAGATCTAACCATGTGATTTTTGTGAGGTTAGGAAGGAAACTGGGATTCCATCCTTGGATTTTACTCCTACTGAGATTCAAATATTCCAAAGACATGAAATTTTGAATTAGAGAAGGTAAATCTATTGGGAGTTCAGTACTAGAAAGACTCAAGAACTTGAGTGGACTACTCCAATTAGACATTAGACATAGGCAAGAAACCAGTAAGATTCTCATTGGAATCTAAATATAGCAATTCAAGTTCTTGTTAGTGAGAGATATAATCTTGTAAGTTCCCCTGAAGCCTGCAATCCTTGAGAGTAAGATATCCCAAAGAAGAAGACAAATTCATCCAGAAAATAGGTTCCAGAGCAGACATGTCAACTTCATCCATATAAAATTCTTCGAGATTGGTAAGGTTTGCAACAATTCTTTTGAAGGTAAAAGTGTCTACTCTCAACTCATGATAATTATATGAAAGATCAAGGGCGACCAATTTGGATAGATTTGAGATTTCTAATGGTACATGCCCTAAAAAATTAGAATACTGAAAATTAAGGAGCAGCAAATAGGTAAACTTACCCAATTCAATTGGAATTGTTGAGCCTCTAAAATCATTGAATGAGAGGTCTAATTTTTGTAGATGATGACGGAAGAAAAGACTGCTGTTTGAATGAAAATTTCCTTGAAGCCTGCCACAGGAAAGATTGAGACCGATCACATGACTTGTCATCTCATCACATGTGACTCCGCTCCATGCACAATAATCTGCTGTGCCATTCGGCCGAGTGACTGTTTGAGGAGTTATACTAGTATCGCATATACATGTAACTTTTGATGGAAAATGAATTCTTGATTGGGATGGCACAATGGAGGAGGAGAAGGAGGAGGAGGAGGATAAATATTAAACGAGGAAATCGAAAAAGTTGATGAATGAGAAATGGAGATAGAAGATAAAGAAAAAGGAGCAACAACCAACCCATGTTGAGAAAAATAATCGTATCCTAAAGTTTGCTCTTAGTACTGGCTTTTATGTAACACCCCGTCCCAAAGTACAACGGAAATTTTTTAACTTTGACCGAGGTTGACTGTTGACCGTTGACCGAAGAGGTCAAAAGTTGACTTTTTGACTCGGATGGAATTCTAGGTTGACTGAGGTACCGTTATGAAGTACACGTTGGCACGAGTTTGTAGACTAGTAGCACGTGAAAACGGAGCTACCGTTTGAAAGATATGAGCAAAACAAGTTGAGGTCCAAACTGTCCAAGGGATGCCGGAGTTGACTTTTTATTCATGCAAAGTTGAGCTTTGAATCATGCATGGTTGTGAAGTACTTGTTGGACATGTGGTTTGAAAGTTATGGACCTGTAGAGTTTTTCAAATACTGTATTATTTTAATATTATTTTTTAAACGTGTAACATTGTGCCACGTGTGATTTAATAAATGTGACCATGTGTCACCATGTTGAGATGCCACAAGCCAACGATGCTTAATACCATATTATTTTATTATTGTTATTTTATATAATAATATTATTTTTAATATTATTTAATTAATTTTAATTTATTTCTTTTTATTTCTTTTTCTTTTCTTTTTTTTCTTTTTTCTTTTCCCCCACGTGGAAAAAACACCCAGCCACCCGAAGCTTTCTTCTTCTTCTTCCTCCTTCTTCCTTTCCTTTCCTTTTTCCTCTCGGGCCGTAGCCGTTTCTTCGTTTCCGGCCACCACCTTGCTACATGCACCAGCCAGAGATGAGCGGGGGACGGAGAAGCCGCCAGCCGAAAATTTTCTCTCTCCTCTTTTCTTGTGTTTTTCGCCCAACCCAGCTCGATCCATACCTCTATCGCACCATTTTCGACCCTTCTGAGTCCATTTCCTTGGTTAGATTGCCCAGAATCCCCACCGTTTGAGAGATCCATCAAGTTTAAACTCGGCCGAAGCTTTCCGACCAAATTCCGGCCACCGCCGGTCGAATTGAGCTCAATGGAGGTTGGTAATGTGATCCTCATCTCACAAGCTTTCCATAGACATATAATTTGTCAATTTTGGTTAACGTTTGTGTTAGAACCCTCGGGTAACGGGTATTATTTATCCGAATAAAATATTAATTTATTTGACTGTGTAATATTGTTATTCTAGGAGCACGGGTGAGTCGTGGAATTGATCCCATGGAGGATCTTGGATTAATTGCGTCCTCCAGGTGAGTGACTCACATTTAAAAAATATTTTGGGGTAATTAATTATATTTATGTGGTCTTAAATTGATATCTGGAGTTTGTGCTCATGTGGTAGAATTTAAATATAATCGGGAACAAAATATTATTTTATATATATATATATATTTTTTTCCATTGATGCTAAACGGAATTTTGGGTTACTAAAAATTTCCTGATTATTATTTTATTGTGATTTAATTGTATTTATTATACATGGGCAAGTATTTTCATTAATTAATTGTGTTTGGATTTTTATATTGTTTTTGGGCATAATTGGTTTAAATATTGTAAGGAAAATATTTGTTTAAATTTTATAATTATACCCGTAGAATATTATTTGTTGAATCTCCTGTTACGAGAAAAACTTATTTTTATATTGTTATCAATGGTTTCGTACCGGGTATGTTAAAAGAAAATGTGGGATGGTGAAATTGAAAATTGGTATATTTCCCACGTTGATTTTTGGAAAATGGGTACGGTAATAATTAAATTAATAATTATTTTAGACGCACTCATACAGTATTGGTGTTCTGGTGTATATGTGGTTAGCGCGCAAGTATTATGTCTCCCGTGAGTTGCCATTGGACCGAGGGCAGGCAAGTCTTATATATTGCGCATCAGTCGCCCCCCTCCTTGGCCGGGATGACGGTTTCAGCAGCGGTACTGTCGGGATGCCGAAGTGCCGTATGCAAGTTTCTCTCTTTAATCTCCCACCAGTCGGTGCTCGGAACACTGGGTATCGGAGGGCATCACTGGTATATGGTATGGTGCATCAAGTATAAATTTTGGATGGAACTTTCAAATCCCAAAGGGTTCAAAAATTATTTATTATATTTTATTACATTTTATTTATATTTGGGATATTTATCTATTGTTTATTAAATTAATTGATCCATTGGTTTTCGGGAAATACGAATATCGGGTTTTGTGAAAATGTTTTAAAAGGGGAACATTTCCAACGGAGTGAATAGTGAGGGTTTTGAGAGAAAATATTACTTCAATTGTTGTTATTATTTATTTATTTAATTGTTGGTATTAATTAAATTTCTTTATTTGTTATATGATAAATATTAAAAGTGTTCAGTAAATAGGGTAACTCACTGAGATGATTAGCATCTCACGTTTTTAAATTCCGTTCCCCTAGGTCCAGGTTGGGAGACGTTGATTGTCCGGGGCGAGCCCGACGTCTCGGTTCATTGCCAAAAGTACAAGAAGTATTTCTTCCCTTTTCCTCTTCATTTTTTATTGCTTCATCTGTCATTGTATTAATTCCACATTTATTTATATAATGCTCTGTATACTGTATTGGATGTGTAGTTATTATTTATGCACTGAGTTGCTGTTATTCTTTGAAGTGCTGTAAATTTGTGGAATCAACTTGTAGTAATGTGGGAGGAATAAGGGGATGAATATAGAAGTGTGTTTTCAGTGCAAAAAATTTGTGGTAAGTCCAACCCTTAGGGGAGGTTCTGCAGGATTTTCCATTGGAGGGTCCGGTAGGGTTTCCCTGGGATCAGGGCTTGTTTAGGGTTCCGGTGAGGAATTTGGACGGGTCCTGACATTTTACGTAATGCACTAGCTAGTTATTGCAATATTTTATAAGGATTTGAAATCGGTCTGTATGATTTGTCCATCAAATATAAGTGCATAGGATGATGTCATTAATGATATGCAAAGCCAATTACTTAATTATATTATTTGGTAATATGGTTGGTTTTCAGTTTGGGCAAATTATCGTCAGGGGCAAAAACAATTCCTGCCATGGACAATAACGTCAATTTGATTACAATTCCAATTTATCCTTATGATTAAAAGCTTAGATTTTAATGTATTTTATACAATTTTTTGTTTCTCTATCATATTTATTTTTCCCTTATAGGATTTCTAGTCAAAATTTTTAATATCTACTTACTTTTTATTTTATGCATAATCACCTTTTTTTTTCCCCTTTAAGCATAATATATTTAATGAAAAAATGTTCCATAAAATAACAAGAAATATAAAAACTAAACCAAAACATACGAAAATAATTGAGAAAAAAATTACAGCCACAAATGTATCAGGTAATTACATTTTTATTAGTTATTTATGGTAATCATCATTAAAAATAAATTGAGAAATATGATAAACCATATACCATACTATATTTATGAGAATTATCACATAAACTAAGAAATAAATAGAAATAGCAATGTGTTCTAATCTAAAAAATAATAATTATAATTTTGATTTTTTTAATTAGATAGAGTATAAATATAAAAAAATAGATACAGTATATATTATGCATAGATTAAAACGAAAATGTAATGCAAATACATATTATGTTGTTGGTTAAAAGAAATTTTTTCTTCCAAGTAAATATTAAATTTTTACTTCAGACTTTATAATCACTTTAGAGTTTCTTTTACTTCACTTCATGGATTGTTTTTCACGCATATTTTATCAAATTAATTACGAAATACATATACAACAGGAATTGAACAACATGAAAATTTGGTAGATAAAAAATGGGCATTGATAATAACATATATAGCCGTTGTGAAAGAAATGTTTTCGTAGCAATAATGTGAAACCTCTTCCAATTTTCAAGTCTTGGAAAACGGGTGGTACAACCTCTAACAAAAAGGATTTAAAACTAATCATTACCTTGATGTATCCGAGAAATTACTTCAGGCAAAAACTTGTGTTAGTTAGGACCAAGAACTGCTCTAAACATTGTTTGAGAAATAAAAAATTCTTGAGCCACATAAAATTGTTTACACATTTTTCACAATATTGGATATTTATAATTTTTCTTCCTTCATTTTAGAAAAACAGTGTCTCATAGGATATATGAAATGGAAAAGAATATTAAATATTCTAACACATTCCAGAGCAAGAAAAAATTATTGTACACTTTATGTGCACATATTCATTTACTAGTACCATGAAACTGAGTCCATTTCTTACAAAAAGCATATTATACATGCATCCAATCTGATTTAGGGTATTGGCCCAAAAAAAAAAAAAAAGGAAACAGAAAACGGAACACAGAAAACAAAATATAAAGCGTCAGAGCTAAAATATATTGCCTAGGAGTACATGAGGCTAAATTTTAATAACAAATGAGAGAAATAAGCACTTATTGAAACCTTGCAAAAACAAATTTCTAATCTTCTTTCAATGCTCAAGCAAGCATTGTCCTCAATCTTACAGCATTTTGTTCAATCGTTCTTCTCCAATCCTTGTCAGGAACAGAGCAACGTTCTCATTTGGAAGCACAATATATCCCCGTGATATTCCAATTACTATTCCACATCAAAAACCCGTAAAAACAATCTTCCACCCAAAGCCATATTTGCTTTGAATCATCTTCTTGTTGGAGGTTTGTTGTCGAAGATTGTTGAATTGCTTGCCACGAGGGATTGTTCCAACCATTCTATTGTTTAAGAGGTTTAACACTTCAAGAGAAATCATGTTTGTCAATTGTTGAGGAATCTCTCCAATCAAATTTTCCAATGTTGATGGGATAGGACCAGTTAATTTATTATGAGAAAAGTTGATCCCTTTAAGAGACTGTGTCTTTCTAATATTTCGGCCTAGGTTAATCTTGACTGCTATTAAAGCCTTTTGTATTTCCGTTGTCATTAATGACTTGAAGAAAAAATTGCCATGATATCCCTTATCATCTTCATTAATCATACTTAATCATCTAAAATCATGCACAACATCAGACCAAAAAACAAAATAGCATGTTGGCCCTACACAATATTTATTGAATATCCATTTATAAGTGGTTTGTTGCAAATCACCCATACAACGATTGTAAATAAGTCTTTTGCCATTACTCAGATAGGGCAAACTTTCGTCACTGGCATCCCCTGTTAACACTTCATGGAAACGTTTTGACGTAGTTTCCTATACAGGTTGAATACGATCTTCATTTATGATAAGCATGAATCTTTGGATATTCCATGGATCAGGAAACCATTTCTAGTCATATAGTTAATTTAAAGGCTAAACCTAGTTTGTTTCATTTTACATGGTTAATGAGTTTTTAGTATCCAAAACTAAAA
This sequence comes from Ziziphus jujuba, assembly GCF_031755915.1. Classification (NCBI taxonomy): domain Eukaryota; kingdom Viridiplantae; phylum Streptophyta; class Magnoliopsida; order Rosales; family Rhamnaceae; genus Ziziphus; species Ziziphus jujuba. The sequence continues at coordinate 23,770,744 of NC_083381.1, read as the reverse complement.
AGAAGTCCCTTGTACACAATTTTCATAAGACATAGAAACAAACCAATATATATATGTACATAGTAAATAATAACTCAATAAAGTTATTGGGACTTGGCACCAGGGAAAAACATCGAATAAGTTATATATATATATATATACACACACACACATATATATATATATATATAATATAATTTGTTGCCAAGGTGTGAATGAATAATTACGGAGGAGAAAATTGGTATTTTGAAATTTCCATCTAAAACAAATTTCTTACAGGAGGCATGATTACCAACCTCTGCTAATGTCTCCTCCCGACACATAAGAAGGCATTATCCTTTAACCTTAAAGTATTTTACTGCATCCAATCCTTTTCACAAACAGAGTGATATCCCAATGATACTCCAATTATATGATTCCACATCCATAACTCAAAGTTATGACTCTTCTTCTTGGAAGTTCCTGGACTGAGATTGTTGTACCTCATTGTTATTACCATATATTCCAGACAATGAAAATTCACAAAATTCCAAGTTTTTGCTGTACGACTTATTCTTGAATGTGTAGAATTGTTTGCCACGAGGTACGGACCAACCAGTCTATTTCTCGAGAAGTTTAGAATTAACCGTTCTGCCATATTTAATCAATATTCTAATATAATTTGTTGCAGTTTATGCTCTAATTCTAATTTGTTACAATTTAAATTCTATATTTTCCAAAAAAATCATTTTTTAATACCTTCAGACCATCATGAGAAATTTGCCTAAAAAATGATTGGATCAAAATGAAATAAACTTAAATTTGATGCCTTAATTGGAACATTTTAAATTTGAGGATCAAAGGTGCAACTTTCGCAATCGACCCTTCAAAAATAGAATAATGGAAAGATGCAATATTGGAAAGGATTACCATATAGTAAAAAAAATTAGACGCCAATAATTAATTTGTGCGTATGGGAATAATGGCCAAACTCCTATGTGTCAAAAGATAATACTCAAGGCATGAATTAGAAAATATTCAAGCCATTAACAGTTGAAAACAAAATTTGATTATCAGATTGAAGATCACAATTTAAACCCTTCTATAACAAACGCTACAAAACCATCATTCACATGGCCTAGAACAGGCAGCATATCTCTAAGGTCAGACCAATCAAGCTCACTTTAGCATGAAAATCGAAAAAAAAAAAAAAAAAAAAAAAAAAAAAAAAAAAAAAAAAAAACTAGTCATGAGATTTCAAAATAAATCAAAACACTTATACAACTACAAATCAAACACCATCCAAACATTTTTTAAAAACTAATCTTCTCTTGGAAAAAAAAATTGTGATTAAAGAGAAGGAAGAAAAAAGAGAAGGAAAATGGAAACAGGGTCGTTTTAATTAATTTCTGTGCTCTATTTATTCATCCGCTTGTTATTTCTATTATTATTGAAAAAGAAAATCTATAATTAAGGAGGAACTCTTTACTACTGTCAGAAAACATAATTATTACAGATTTACTAAATTACAAAACAGTTAAAAGTCCAATGTAACATACCTTAATTATGTAAAAAAAAAAATAGAAATTTTATCTTGTATTAGGATAATTGAAACAAAAGAACATTAATGGAGACAAGGATAAATAATTCCACTACGAGAACAAGGATTAATAATTCTAGCACGAGGTTAACAATTGAAAGCAGGGCCGTTAAATTGAAAATGCAATTTTCATATAGTAACAATGCAGAGGATGTAACACACTGTACTGATGTATATGGGAAATTTTCAGGTTTTGATCTAGTTTGATCGAATGAAACAAGATTGACCAAGTGAGCTTTGTGAGGGCATTTCGCTTTGACGAGGCACCATAGTCAAGTATGCATGGATCCGAGTTCATAGGCTAGTAGTACATTAAAGTTGAAATTAAAAAGTTATGATCAAAATAAGACTAATCGAGCATGAAAGCACAAAATTCCTGTAAACTCAAACTTTCTACAACTGCAAGTCACTGTGTTGTCAAAAAAATCATATTTAACAATATACTGAAAATGTTTTTTGTGATTGGTAAGTTTGTACTCCATCACTATCCCAGTATGATAAAATATTTGCATAGCACAATCATAAGTCTTACATAACTCATTTTGGAACACCTTGAATATTGTTGAGGTGTAAATACTTGCTGCATCTTTTAGAATTTCGACTGGAAATGATAACGATGGAGTACTTTGAGTCACTTTGAAATCAGCCTTTAATTCTTCATAACGGCGATCTTCAATTAACCTCTGTAAATGCTCAAAGAACCTCAATAAATTATGTTGATAGCTGACATAGGTTTTAATCACATTATTCATACTCTCACTCCGTTTAGTAGTAGTCATATCTGCACAAAAATTTTCTCTGCCATAAACTAATGCCCATTTCTTTCGTAAATGAAACATTAGTATAAGCCAATCATTATCTTTACGATCATATTTCTCAAGCATTGCATTCCAAGCTAGAAAAAATTCTTGTTCTTCTTCATAATCATATATGCAGCTACTAAAATCTTTGGCAAACTCTCGCAATTTCGCAAAAACTCCACTAAGTTGTTTTGCTACATTTTGATACAAGTGTGTAACATACCGTCTTGAAGTACATCAGAATTTTTTTCACGTTGATTGAGTTTGATCGCCATTGACTGGAGGGGTCAAATTTCGACTTTTTGATCCGGATGGAATTTCTTTTTGACCAGGGTACCGTTGCAAAGTATGCATCGACCCAAGTCTATAGACTAGTAGCTTATCCGAAACGGATATGTGGTTTAAAAATTTTGGGTATACAAAGTTTTTTAATACATCATTATTTTATTATTATTTTATTTTACATTATTTTATTAATTTCTTTTGCTTTTCTTTGTCTTTTTCCTGTATTTTTCTTTTTTTTCTTTTCTTTCGAGCATGTGTAAAAAGGGGAAAATGGGAAACACTATTCATCATCCCCTCCCTCTCCCTCTCCCTCTTTCTCTTTCTCTCTCTTTCTCCCATCAATATCTCTCTCTCGATCTGCACCATTTCTGACCACACGCACTGGCCATCGATGAAGCCCAGTCGTCGATGAGCTCAGCTGCCAAGCAGACTGGTGACGAGCTCAGATCGGGGGATGAAGCCCGCGGCAGCCCATTTTGATTTTTCGGCGATTTCCCTGTTTTCCAGCCAACCCCTCTTCCTCCTATTTTGGACCTCTCGAGCTTGATTTTGAAGTCCATTCAACTCAATTCCCTGTCATTTAGGAGACACGACAAGTTGAAGTTCGATCGAAAAATTTCGTCCACTTTCCGGCCACCTCCGGTCTAGTTGAGTCCAACGAAGGTCGGTAATGTGATCCTCGTTTCATTCGCTTTCCATAGACACCTCATTTACGAATTTTAGATACCGTTTGTGTTAGCTCCTCTGGGTACCGGATATTATTTATCCGAATAAAATATTAATTTACTTGATCCTGTGTAATAATGCTATTCTAGGAGCACATGTGAGTCGTAGAATTTATCCTAAGTAGGATCTTGGTATAATTGCATGCTCGAGGTGAGTGACCCACCTTCAAAATTATTTTCGGGTATTAAATTAATTATATTTTGGGATATTTTAATATTTGAATGTTTTTATTCTATGTTGATTATTTGATAAATTGTGAATTAAATTTTTATGCCAATATTTGAACAATTTGAAGTGTATGATTTTTGACAAATTATGGAAATTTGATATTTAAAGGAATTGTGAATTTAATATTATTTGATTTAATTGTGGAATTTATTTGTGATTTTATTTTGACTAATAAAAGTGCATTTATACGAATTTATGAGAATTTGAATGTTTATGTGATTAATCGGAATTCCATTTATCTTGGTCCTTGAGGATTAAATTATTATTTTAAAAATTATGTTGAGGAAAATATTTCCACACTGAATATTATGGGATTTATTTATGGTGAAATTGATGGAATTTATGCGATGGATGTCAGGACCCGTCTGAAATTCCTTCCCGGAACCCTAGACAAGCCCTGAACCCAGGGAAATATCACCGAACCTTCCAACGGAAAATCCGGCAGCACCTCTCCTAAGGGTAAGACTAACCAAAATTTTCCTATACAGAAAACACACTCCAATAATATCTCCTTATTCCTCCCACCTTACTACAATTTGTATCCACAAATTTTCAGCACTTCAAATAGATAACAGGAATCGGTGCATAATTAATAACTAAATGTCCAATACAGTATACAGAGCATTATGCCAGTACATATGAAATTAGTACGATGACAGATAAAGAAGTAATACAGGATGGAGAGGAAAAAGGAAGGAAATGCTTCTTAGACTTTCGGCAATGAACTGAGATGTCGAGTTCGCCTCGGACAATCAACATCTCCCAACCTGGACCTAGGGAAATGGAATTTAAAAAAATATGCTATCTACTGTACAATTATAACAGTAATAATAACTATAGTACACTTGATTAATTAAGAATAAATAAATAAATAAATAATAATTAATTGAAGATAATATTTCTCTCAAAACTCTCACCATTCACTTGGTTAGAAAAGTTCCCCTTTTAAAACATTTTCGCAAAACCCGTTATTCGTATGCCCCAAAATCAAGGAATCGTTAATTTAATAAATAATAATTAAATAATCCAAATTTAAATAAAATGTAATAAAATATAATAAATAGAACACTTTAGGGTTTGAAATTTCTATATGAAAATTTATACTTGACGCACCACACCATATACCAGTGATGCCCTCCGATATCCAGCGTCCCAAGCACCGACTGGCGGGGGGGTTAAAGAGAGAAACTTGCATACGGTCGTTTCGGGGTCTCGACAGCGCCGCTGCTGAAACCGTCATCCCGGCCATGGAGGGGGGCGGCTGATGTGCATTACATAAAACTTGCCTGCCCTCGGTCCAATGGCAACTCACGGGAGACATAATAACTTGCACGCTCATCCACATATACAGTACAGAACACCAGTACTGTATAAGTGCGTCTAAAATAAGTTTATTATAAAAATTGATACACAACTTTTCCAAAATCCACCGTGGGAATTATACCATTTTTCGAATTCAACCTCCCACATTTTTCTTTGACATTTTCGGTACAAAACCAGTGATAACAATATACAAATAATTTTTCTCGTATCACAAAGTCCATCACATAATGTTCCACCGACATAATTATAAAATTTGAAACCATCAATTTAAGCCAATATTTTCCTTGAAATATTTAAGATCAAATCATGCCCAAAAAAAATGTTAAAATCCAAATATAATTAATTAAATGAAACCACCTTGCTCATGCGTGATAAATACAATTAAATCACAATTTCTTTTAATTCCCAAATATATTCTTTTGGCACCAAAACATATATTAAAAACATTATAAATTAGCAATACAATTTATATGGAAATTCTCTTAATATCAAATACATAAAACATATTTATCAAATATTTAATTATGAAATATTCCAACAATGAAATTTGATAATAATTACCAAAATCTCAAATTTCTTAAAACCAAAATATTTTATAATGCACAAATATTTAATTTCATTCAATTTTGGCACCAAAATTCCAAATATATATTTACTAAATATTCAACACATTAAACATATTTTTCAAATAACCAATTTACACAAAATATAAATATTTTAACATCCCAAAATAATTTTGAAGGTAGGTCACTCACCTGGAGCACGCAATTAAACCAAGATCCTCCATGAGATCAATTCCACGACGCATCTGTGCTCCTAAAACAACAATATTACACAACTTAAATAAATTAATATTTTATTCGGATAAATAATACCCGGTACCCAGGGGGTTAAACGCAAACATTAACCAAAATTGACGAGTAATATACCGAATCGAAGCTTGAGTGATGAGGATTACGAATCCGGTCTTACTTCTCGGAGATCGGACTCGAGGTGGCCGGAATCTCGCTGAAAAGCTTTCAGCTTTTAGAGCCTTGATTCTCCCAAACCATCTTGAATTGGAGGAAAAGGACCCCGGATCTGAGTTCAGGGGGTCATAATTAGTGGGGAGGGATAGACGGTGCAACTGGGTACTCGCCGGAACTGGATTTTCCGACGAGCTGCCGAATCCGACCGAAAACCGTCACCGCCGGTGGCGCGTCCGGTGGCTGGTGGCCGAGATTTTTGGGGTTTTGTAGATCAAGGGGAGAGGGTTTCAACGGGACCGGCAATGAGGCAAACGGAAGCCATATACCAACTGGCTTTTGTAGATCAAGAGATCTGGGTTTGAAGATTTTCGGTCCCTCGTCAGAAAATACTTCGATCCCAGCGAGTCGGAGGTCCGGTAGCCGTGAAATTTGGTGGGCTGGCCGAAAATGAGGAGGTGGTGAGGGGTGGCTGGCACGTGTGGCCTGAAAATGGCCAGAAATGGGTCAAACAGTAGTGGCCGGTGGTGGAGGGGAAAAATGGCCGTCGTCGGAAAACGCTCCAATCCCGGCGTGTTACCGGCCGGTTGGCTGTGAGATTTGTGGCCGGTCGAAATTGAGGAGGCGGAGGCAGTGGGGTGGCATGTGTGGCCCTCCGGTGGCCGGACGATGGCCAACCGGTGGTGGCCGGTGTTTCTCCTCCTCTTTTTCTCTCTCCTCTTTCTCTCTCCTCTCTCCCTTTCCTCGCCGGCCCACCCGCTTTGCCAAAATAAAAGCCACCGTGGGTGACACTGTTCACCCACATGGACCTCTCAAATGTCGACATGTGGCGTCACTGTTCACTTAAGCCAGATATATTAAAATATTATGGTATTCGGAAAACTTCACATATCCATAACTTCTTAACCAGATGTCCAATTTAAGCATGTCACTAGTCTATGAACTCGTATCGACGAGCACTTTACAACCACACAAAAGTCAAAACAAAATTCTACAACCATAAAAAGTCAACTCCGGCACTTTTGGACACTTTGAATCTCGACTTGTTTTGCCCATAACTTTCAAACCATAGCTCTGTTTTCGATGTGCTACTAATCTATGAACTCGTGCCAATGTGTACTTCGTAACGGTACCTCAGTCAACCTAGAATTCCATCCGAGTCAAAAAGTCAACTTTTGACCCCTTGGGTCAACAGTCAGTGGTCAAAGTTGGAAAATTTTCATTGTACTTTGGGACGGGGTGTTACATGGATTTATGACGATGATTTATAAAGGAATTGTAAAAAATTTATGAGTTTAATTGGATGGAATAAACCCGGTAGTACTTATGAAATTTTTGAGATTTGAAAATGTATGAATTTTATAATTTTTAGATGCACTATACACGTATTGGTTACCATCACTAAAACCATGTTCTTTATACATGGATATGATTAGCACGCAAGTGAATGTGGTTAGTGCCAGGTGGGTGTGAGTAGCACACATGTAATTTATGGGGTTGTCATATGGTTACCATCGGACGAGGGTAGGCTGCCCCTCAATGGCCGGGATGCCTGTTTGCAGCGGTACGATAAGACGCCATGCGACCGTATGCTGGTTTTTCTCTTTAACCTCCTGTCTGTCGGTGCTCGGGACGCTGGATACCGTTGGCATCACTAGTATATAGTGGATGCATCAAATGGTTTTCACGATGTAATTTTAATCATAAAATATTTTAGAAATTTATTTAAATTAAAGTGTATTTAATAGTGCTTTATAAATTAAATTGTTTTGGTATTTCAAATTAAATTCTATAAAATTTATCAGTTTATTTTATTTTTAACTTATATTTTAAACGGATATTTTAGATTATTTTAAATATTTCTTTTAGAAAGAAATTGATTTACTTTATTTATTTAAATATTCTTTGGATCATTTTAATATAAATTTTATTGTGATTTTGTATTATTTGTTATGATACCTTAATTATAATTTAATATTTGTTATTAGCATTATTTTTAGATTTTTTAGCTCTCACTATAAATTTTGGATTATTAATTTATTGCCTTTTAATTAAATACATTTTGGATTTTGGGGTTTAAAATATCGGGTTTTGTGAAACGTTTTAAAAAGGAAAGATTTTAAACTGAGTGAATCGTAAGGATTTTGAGAAAAAATATTATTTTCAAATATTTAATAATTAATTACTTACTTATTTATTATTGATTAATCAAGTTTATTTTGTTGTTATATTATTTTTATTTATTTTCCTGATTAGTAGATTGGGTCACTCACTAAGATGATTAGAATCTCACGTTTTTAAATTCCCTTCCCTTAGGTCCAAATTAGTCGACGTTGATCATCCGAGGTGAGCTCGACGTCTTGGTTCTTTGCCAAAAGTCCAAGAGGCTTTTCCTTCCTTTCTATCTTGTGTTATTTCTTTTTATCTTGTATTGTATTAAATTTTATATTCAATTGTAGTTGATAATGCTCTGTATACTATTTGGACATTTATTTATTTAATTATGCACTGGTTCTCTGTTAATTATTGAAGTGTTGAAATTTGTGGTAATACTTGTAGTAAGGTGGGAGGAATAAGGTGGTGTATATAGAAGTGTATTTTCTATGCAGGAAATTTGTGGTAAGTTCAACCCTTAGAGGAGGTTCTACTGGATTTTCCATTGGAGGGTCCGGTAGGGTTCTCCTTGGGATCGGGGCTTGTCTAGGGTTCCGATGAGAAATCTTGGACGAGTCTTGATAGGTGCCATATACATAACCGGTGACATGTTTTTGGCCATTGAGAAGTTAATGCTTTTGCCATTGCTGGATCTTGGTCAGCAAGAATAGTTTTTGGTTTTTTACCTGACATTGCTTTTACACAAGTATCAAACAACCAGACAAATGTCTTAGCACTTTCATTATATAATAATGCAGCTCCAAATATAGTAGTTTGATTATGGTGAATCACCCCTAGAAACATAGCAAAAGGTCGACCACTTTGATTTTTCCTATAAGTTGTATCAAAGCTAACTACATCACCAAAATCAGAGTACGCAATCATCATTTTTGCATCTGCCCAGAAAATATTACATACCAAATCATCTTGATCCACTTGTATTGCATAAAAAAAGTAAGGATCTTCTAATTACATAGACTGTAAATATTCCAAAACACCACCTGTCTTTCCTACTTTCATTTGAATTGTTCTTTTCATTTTCAAGTAATTCTTGTAATCATCACGAACAAATCCAAGATTTTCATATCCGCCTACTTGCTTAGCCATTAACTCCAAACTTGCTTTAGGAGCAACTCCTGAACTATCAGTTAGATATATTTCAGCTGCTTGGACAAAAGTTAACTTCCTCTTAGACCTATGCAAATGGCTTTTACTGGGAGTTGATGTCACATGTGTATGTTGGGCAATGAAATCAGTAATATGATATTTACCAATCTGATTCCAAATTTATTTTCATTCCAACCAAACAATCAAATCTTGTTTCAGCACGATGAGATTTGACATTAATATTTCGTTTATCTTATTCCCGAAAGCCTTCACAACAGCAACAAAAAAGTTGTATTTTTCATCTTTCCACTCAGATCTTTATGTCCCTTACTCCTTTGAATGCCAAAACCAACCTTGTAAGCATAAGCATTATAAAAGTTATAAGCTTCATCTTCACTTTCAAATTTCATTCCAACTTTTGGTATCATTTCATCCAAAATTTTAGAATGAATTGCTTCTATTTTTTCTTGACCAGTTATGTTTCCTTCATCTTTTTTATTTCATCTTCCAATGACATATTAATATCTTTGCCCACATAACTATCATTATCCATGATCTTTAGCACTATAATTAAATATTATGAGAATCATAAAAATTAAAGCTAACTGCATTTATATATATATATTAGATGACAAGCATAATCATATTAAAAGAAAATATAATACCAAAGCAAAAAAAAAAAAAAAAGAATAATATTTTGAACCCTGGAATATTTTAACTTATTATAAAATATTAGAATATAGCAAGAATGTAATATCATATTCTAAACCCTCTGTTAATAGAAACAAAGCATATAAATGAATATGTATATAGTTGAATTTTATATGTTTTTTTTTACTATTGAAATTGAATATTATATAAATAAAATTGAATCAATATTGAATATAATAATTACATTAATTTACTCACACAGATAGTCAAGAATGTTAATGAAGAGAGTAATAATCACTTATCGAAAACCACCATGATAATGAATAGAGACGGTATCTTTTTATTTATTTTTATTTTTTGTGATAATAGGCACGATGATAGAGGCTTTGCTAAACACAAGAGGACAAAGATGCTTTGATGGTTGCTGCAGTGCCTCACAGTAGGAAAAAAAGAGAGAAAGAAGTTGCTGCGGTGTGTAAAGTTGAACGAAAAATAGAGAAAGAAGCCTTAATGGCTGCTGTTGCCGCACAGTATAAAAAATAATAATAATTAAAAAAAAAAGTATAAAAAAGGTTATGGGTTGAAGGAGAGAAGAATGGCAACGGAATTGCACAAGAAAAAAAAAAAAGAAAAAGAGAAATAGGGCTTCTTTTAAAACTCTAATGAGGTGGGCCCGATTGGTATAATAATAATTAAAAAAATATAAAAAGTTATGATTGAAAGAGAGAAGTATGGTAAAAATTGCACAAGAAATTAAACAAGGAAAAAGAAAAAAAGAAGAATGATATAACATTTATTTTAAAATTTTAATAAATTAGGATCCAGTTAGTATTTTGTATTTACAAGAAAGCTTAGCCTTTCAGTGTAAGTTAACAGAGAATGATGGAAAAATGTGAAAATATATGTACTTGGCATTTTAATGAGATATCAATTTTTTATTAGTGGGATAAGATTGGAGACAGAATTTTGGAGATAAAATATACGTATCCTGTCTACCACATATAAACGGATAGGATGATATCATTAATGATATGCAAAGCTAATTACTCAATTAGATATTATTTGGTAACATGGTTGGTTTTTAGTTTGGGCAAATTATTGTCCCCGGGGAGGGGGGGAAGAAAAATTTCTGCCATGGACATTAATATCAATTTGATTACAGTTCCAATTTATCCTTATGGTTAAAAGGTTAGATTTTAATGTATTTTATACATTTTTTTCTCTATCATATTTATTTTTTCCTTATAGGATTTCTAGTCAAAATTTTTAATGTATACTTACTTTTTATTTTATGTACAATCACCTTTTTTCCCCTTTAAGCATAATATATTAATGGACAAATGTTCCATAAAATAACAAGAAATATAAAAGCTAAACCAAAACATATGAAAATAATCGAGAAAAAAATTATAGCAACAAATGTATCAGGTAATTACATTTTTATTAGTTATTTATGGTAATCATCATTAAAAATAAATTGAGAAATATGATAAACCATATACCATACTATATTTATGAGAATTATCACATAAACTTAGAAATAAATAGAAATAGCAATGTGTTCTAATCTAAAAAATAATAATTAGAATTTTGATTTTTTCAATTAAATAGAGTATTTTTTTTAATTAAATAGAGTATACCTATATATATATATAAATAGATACAGTATATATTATGCATAGATTAAAACAAAAAATGTTATACCAGCTGGGCCTGCCTTTCGAGAAATCCAATTAGAAATCTAGTTAATCAATTTTGCATATATATGAAGTACTAAACAACCAAATAATTTGAGGCAATTATATTTTACTTTTTATTAGGAAGAATAAACACCAAACAACACTCTGATGATTGAAATGCAAACTTGCTATAACGAATTTTTGAGGAATTTAAATAAATAAAACTTTATATGTCAAAAGGAAGTGTATGCATACATTAAAAAATAGGCTAATTGGATTAATGCTTGAACTATATCTATAGTTGCACTTTGGTCCTTGGATATATATATATATATATTTTTAGTACTTTGGTTTTTAAACTTTAGTTTTTGATGCATTTTGGTCTTTAAATTATTTGTTTTTATCTATTTTTAACAGTTTTATGATGTTCAAGTAATGCACGATGAAGAGATCTTTTGAGGTTGTTTAACTTTCTAATTTTGTTGTTTTCTATTACGATAAGTGTATTGCATGTTTTGAAATTGCTAAAAAGTTTAATTAAAAAATAGTTTAAGGACCAAATTTGTTATAGTAAGAGTACTACATGTCTCAAAGTTGCTAAAAATTAGTTTAAGGATCATAGTGTACTAAAATATGAAATTTAGATACTAAAGTGCCGAGAAACAAATTCAAGGACTAAACTTATGACAAACAGTGTGAGTAGGTACAAAGTCCTGGCAGGTTACTTGGTGTCAAATCCCATAACACTAGGTTGTGAATCATAGGATGGTTCAACTATAATAATAGTCACTCTCTTAATGTTGAAGCATTTTCAGAGTTGTTGGCTTTAGTGATCGAAAAAATTCTAAAATTCAGCTTGCTCAAGCAAAAGTAGTACAAGGATGGATGTCTAGGGAAGCTCTAAACAAAAAAATCTCATATCGAGTGTGTTGGCTAAATTGAAAACAATATCAACAAAGAATGATAGATCTATTAGTGGAGGTATGGTGTTACAAATAGTAGCAGAGTTTGTACCAAGCCAAAAATGTGCCAGTGAGGATGCTAGGCCATAAGAAAGGTGGATTGTGATGACCAATGTCAACTAGTGTGGGTGAACATGGAGCACTGACATGCTATTTGATATCCAATCCTATATTGCTCGAGTACGGATCAAGAGATAGTTCAAATGTAATAATAGTAACTCTCATAATGCTGGGTGCTGAGGCCCCAAAGAGGATGGATTCTGACGACCAATATGGGTGGATGCAAAGCACTGACAGACTACTTGGTGTCCAATAGCACATCGCCAGTGTAACACCCCGTCCCAAATCACACCGGAATCCGTGCACGTTGACCGAGGTTGACCGTTGACCGAGTAGGTCAAAAGTTGACTTTTTGTCCCAGTTGGAATTTCTAGTTGACCAGGGTACCATGGCGAAATGCATGATGCCCCGAGTTCGTACACTAGTAGCACGTCGAAAACGGAGCTACGGTTTGAAGTAATGGGCAAAACAAGTTGAGGTGCAAACTGTCTAGAAGGTGCCGGGAGTCGACTTTTTATCATTGTATAATTTTGCTTTGACTTTTGTATGGTTGTAAATTACTCGTCAATACGAGTTCATAGACTAGCGGCACGCTTAAATCGGATATTTGGTTAAAAAGTTATGGACGTTTGAAGTTCACTGGATACCGTAATATTTTATTATATCTTGCTTAAGTGCACAGTAACGCCACGTATCATCACCTGATTGGTCCACGTGGAATGAACAGTGTCACCACGGTGGCTTTTATTTGACAAAAATCTCGGGGAAGAGAGAGAAAGAAAGAGAGGAGAGAGAGAGAGAGAGAAACCGACCGGTCGCCCGATTCCAACCAATTTTCCGGCCGATTCTCGTTACACGAGCCGGCCAGATGGAAGCCTCTCCTCATTTCTAGCCAAACCCCAAAATCTCACGACCACCTGCCATCAGATGCGCCCGGATCGAGGCGCCGAAGCTTGGCGGTGATTTTTTCCTCCACCTCCGTTTGACCCCTTTCTGGCCATTTTCAGGCCACACACGCCAGCCACCCTTCACCACCTCCTCAAGTCCTGCCTACCCACCAAATTTCACGGCCACCGGACCTCCGACGCGCCAGGATCGGAGCTTTTTCCGGCGAGGGGATGAAATTCTTCAAACCCCGATTTCTCCGCCGTCTAGCCTCCGTTTGCCTCACCGCTGGTCCCGTTGGATTCCTCTCCCCTCGATCTACAAATTTGCCAAAAATCTCAGCCAACGGCCACCGCACGCGCCGCTGCCGGCGACGGTTGCCGGTGACCGCGGCGGCTCGCCGGAAATCACTGTTCCAGCGAGTACCCAATTGCATCGCCGATCCCTCCCAATTGTTTTTGACCTCCTGAATCCAAATCCGGCATCCTTTTCTGCCAATTCGCGATGGTTTGGGAGAATTGTGGAACCGAAACCCGAAAGCTTTCCGGCAAGATTCCGACCACCTCGGGTCCGATCAACGGAAAGTAAGATTGAATCTGTGATCCTTATCACTCGAGCTTTGATTCGGTGCATGTGCGAGTAGCGGAGTCGATCCTAGGGAGGATCTTGATTGAGATACGTGCTTAAGGTGAGTGACCCACCTTCAAATTAATTTTGGGAATTAAATTGGTGAATATTATGTGTGATTTGAATATTTGGAATTTAAATTCTATGTGCCAAATATTTAATTGATTTATTATGGAATTATTGGTGAATTTATTTTGATTAAAGAAAATATGTATTATATAAATTTATACAAATGTGAAAATTATTTTATGGTATTGAGGATTGCGAAATTCTTGTGGTTTTAACATTAAATTGGGCATGATTTGATTTTCAAATATTTCAAGGAAAATATTTGTTTATGTTGGTGATTTCAATTTTTATAAAGTATGCCCATGGAATATTATGTGATTTAATTTATTATATTTCAAAAATTATTTATGCTATTGGGGAAAATTTGGAATATTAAATTGGTGGTTTTGGGAGTTGGTGGATTTGAATTTTCATGGAATTTATGGCGTTGATTATAAAGAAATTGTGGAGAATTTCCGGGTTTAATTGAATGGAATAAACCCAGTATATTTAAGGAAAATTTGACATTTTGAGATATAAAATAAATATGTGGATTTTATGATTTTTAGATGCATCGTGCACGTACTGGTGTTCTGTTTATATGTGATATGGTTAGTGTGCACACGGATGTGATTAGCACGCAGGTGGGTGTGAGTAGCGCGCAGGTGATTTTATAAGGTTGTCCTGTGGTTGCCATCGGATGAGGGTGGGCCGCCCCTCCATGGCCGGGACACCAGTTAGCAGCGGCATGGTGGGACACCACGCGGTCTGCCGGTTTCTTCCTATAACCTCCTGTCTGGCAGTACCTTGGGACACTGGGTACTGTTGGCGCCACTGGTATATAGTGGGTGCATCAAGTGATTTTCAGAACTGGAATTTTAAAATAAATATTTTGAAATTGTATTGGAATTAAAAATATAATTATTACTGTTTTTGGTATTTATTTGATGTCTTGGTTTTCAGGGAATACGAACAAAGGGTTTTGTGAAAATGTTTTAAAAGGGAAACTTTTCCAACCGAGAGAATTGTAAGGGTTTTGAGAGAAATTATTATTTCCAATTAATTATTATTTATCTACTTTATTACCGTGGTATTATAATTGTATAGTAGATAGGGTCACTCACTGAGATGATTAACATCTCATATTTTTTAAATTCCATTCCTCTAGGTACCAGGTTTGTCGGTATTCATCCGGAGCGGACTTGATCTTCATCACTGTCTTAGTTCGTGAAGTACCCTGTTCTTCCTTTATTGCAGTTGCAATACTTCTTTCACTCTTGTTGTATTCTATACTTAGTAGTACTTCATGAAGCTCTGTATACTGTATGGGACACTTATGTATTTATTATGCACTGGATTACTGTTATTTATTTTGAAGTGCTGAAATTTGTGGAATCAACTTGTAGTACCGTGGGAGGAATAAGGGGATGTTTATAGAAGTGTATTTTCAGTGCAGAAATTTGTGGTAAGTCCATCCCTTAGGGGAGGTTCTGCCGGATTTTCCATAGGAGGGTCCGGTAGGGTTTCCCTGGGATCAGGGCTTGTCTAGGGTTCCGGTGAGGAATTTTGGACGAATCCTGACAGCCAAGGTCTGGATCAAGAGATGATTAATAGTCACTCTTATAATAAAAAATCCTTTTTAAAGCATTCCCAAGGAGGATGAATAAGTGGATGTAAAGCATTGACATGCTACCTGATATCTAATACCACATTGCCAAGGTGTAGATCAAGAGATGGTTAATAGTTACTCTTATAATACCGAGTCTTTTTCAAAGCGGTTGGTTTCAAGATTTGAAAGAACTCCAAAAGGTTTGAAAGAACTTAAAAGTTAAGTGTGTAACACCCCATCCCAAACAACATCGGAATTTTCTTCACGTTGACCGAGGGTGACTCGGTTTGACCGCCGTTGACCGAGAGGGGTCAAAATTTGACTTTTGGATCTGGATGGAATTTCTCCTTGATTGGGGTATCGTTGCAAAGTATGCATCGACCTGAGTCCATAGACTAGTAGCACGTTGAAAATGGAGCTACCGTTTGAAAGTTACGAGCAAAACAAGTTTAGGTCCAAACTGTCCAAGGGGTGCTGAGTTGACTTTTTATTCATACAAAATTGAGTTTTGACTCATGCACGGTTGTGAAATACTTGTTGATATGAGTTTATAGACTAGCAGCACGCCCGAAATGGATATGTAGTTTACAAGTTATAGATCTGCAAAATTTTTTTAATAATGTATTATTTTAATATTATTTTATATATATATATATATATTTATTTATTTATTTTCTTTTTCTTTTTCTTTTTTTTCCCTTTTCCCCCACATGGGAAAATGCCCCCATGGGCTCTTCTTCCTTTCTTCTTCTTCTCCCTTCTTCTACTTCTTTCTTCATTTCTCCTTCCCATCAATCTTTCTCTCCCCCTGCTGCATCTTTTCTAGCCACCGGACGGCCACAAGCGTCGCCCACCGGTGAGCTCAGCTACCAAGTTTGGCGGCCAGCCGACTGACGACAAGCCCAGATCGGCGACTGAAGCCGACGGCGACCCATTTTGATTTTTCAGTGATTTTTTTGTTTTCCAGCCAATCCAGTTTTTCATACCCTATTCCCCTTATTTTGGACCTCCTGAGCTCGATTTTGAGGTCCATTGAGCTCAATTCCTTGTCATTTGGGAGACATGACAAGTTGAAGTTCGGCCGAAACCTTCCGTCCACTTTCCAGCTACCTCCGGTCGAGTTGAGTCCAATGGAGATCGGTAACGTATTCCTCGTCCCTTTAGCTTTCTGTTGATACCTTATTTGCAAATTTTGGATACCGTTTGTGTTAGTTTCCCCGGATATCGGGTATTATTTATCCGAACAAAATTTTAATTTATTTGATCCTGTGTAATATTGTTGTTCTAGGAGCACGTGTGAGTTGTAGAATTGATCCTATGGAAGATCTTGGTTGGATTGCGTGCTCGAGGTAAGTGACCCACCTTCAAAATTATTTTCGGGTCTTAAATTAATTATATTTTGGAATATTCTAATATTTGAATGTTTTTATTCTATGTTGATTATGTATTAAAATGTGAATTGAATTTTGATACCAATATTTGAATAATTTGAAGTATATGATTTTTTGACAAATTATGAAAATTTAGATTTTATGGAAATTTGATATTTAAAGGAATTGTGGATTTAATGTTATTTGATTTATTGTGGAATTTATTTATGAAAATTTTGATTGTTGTGGATTTTATGATGTTTAAATGACATATTTGATTCAAATTGGTTTTTTTGAAGGTTTGAGAAAGAAATATTGATTTAAATTATTATGTTTCAAAAATATTTATGCCATTGGAAAATTTGTATATGTAAATTGATGGAATTGAGAGTTGATGGATTTGAAATTTATGGAATTTATGCGATGGATTTATGAGGATGATTTATAAATGAATTGTGGAAAATTTACGGGTTTAATTGGATGGAATAAACGCGGTGATACTTATGAAATTTTCGAGATTTGGGAAATATATTGATTTTATGATTTTTAGATGCACCATACACGTACTGGTATTCTTTATACATGAATATGATTAGTGTGCAGGTGGGTGTGAGTAGCGCACAGGTGATTATGGGGTTGTCCTGTGGTTGCCATTGGATGAGGGTAGGCCTCCCCTCCACGGCCGGGACGCCTGTTTGCAGTGGCACGGTGGGACGCTTCGCGATCGTATGCCGGTTTCTCTCTTTTACTTCCTGTCTGATGGTGCTTGGGATGTTGGGTACCGTTGGCACCACCGGTATATAGTGGGTGCATCAAATGGTTTTTACGACGTGATTTTGATTATAAAATATTTTAGAAATTTATTTAAATTAAATGTTTTTAATAATGTTTTATAAATTAAATTGTTTTGGTATTTTAAATTGAGTTCTATTATTAATTATTTGGTTTTATTTTATTTATTTGAATATTTCTTGGATCATTTTTGTTAATGTAAATTTTATTGTGTTTTCGTATTAATTGGTTACAATATTTTATTCTCAATTTAATATTTGTCATTAGTCTTATTTTTTTATAACTATTTCTCATTAAAATTTTTGGATTATTAATTTATTGTCTTTTATTTGCAAATTATTGATTAAATATTTTCTGGATTTTTGGGGCATAAATGTTGGATTTTGCGAAAATGTTTTTAAAAATGAAACTTTTCCAACTGAGTGAATCGTAAGGGTTTTGAGAGAAAATATTATTTTAAATACTTCATAATTAATTACTTATTTATTATTGACTAATCAAGTTATTATTATTATTATTTATTTTCCTATTTAGTAGATTGGGTTACTCACTGAGATGATTAGTATCTCATATTTTTAAATTCCGTTCCCTTAGGCTCAGGTTAGTTGACGTTGATCGTCCGGGGGCGAGCTCGACGTCTTGGTTCGTTGTCGAAAGTCCAAGAGGCTTTTCTTTTCCTTTCTATCTTGTATTATTTCTTTTTATCTTATATTGTATTAAATTTCATATTCAATTGTATTGATAACGCTCTGTATACTATTTGGACGTTTATTTATTTAATTATGCACTAGTTCCTTGTCATTTATTTGAAGTCTTGCAAACTTGTGGAAGTAAATTGTAGTAAGGTAGGAGGAATAAGATGGTGTATATAGAAGTGTATTTTGAGTGCAGGAATATTGTGGTAAGTCCTACCCTTAGGGGAGATACTGTCAGATTTTCCATTGGGAGATTCGGTTGTCTTTCCCTGGGATCAGGGCTTGTCTAGAGTTTCAGTGAGGGATCTTGGACAGGTCCTGACAAAGTGTGCTTAGGTAAGAGTAATTCAAAGATAGGTGACCTCTTGAAAAGCTAAAAAAAAAAAAAAAATCATAATAAATGCAACGGCTAAATTGGGGATTGGAAAGCTATAAAATATATATATATATATATATATATATATCATATTAAGTACAATGGCTAAATTGGGGATAATATTGGCAGATAGTGATAGGTCCTGAACAAAACAATTCCCCTACCAAGTGTGATGCCTAAATTAGGGAGAATATCGATAGAGAATAACAAATCTACCATTAAAGATAAGGTGTTACTTTGGCAAAGAATGACAGATCACCAAGGTGTGGATTAAGAGATGATTAATACTCACTCTTATAATACCAAATCCTTTTCAAAGCCTTCCTCGAGGGGAATGGATTGTAAAAAACAATGTCGGTGGATGCAAAGCACTGATAGATTATTAGGTGTCTAATACCACATTACCAGAGTGTGAATCAAGAGATAATTAATAGTCACTTCTGTAATACTGAATCCTTTTCAAAACAGTTGGATTTACGATTTGAAAGAACTCTAAAGGTTTTGAAAGAACACAGAAATTAACCGTGCTTAGGTAAGAGAAATTGAAAAATAGGTGACTTCTTAGGAAACTTAAAAAAAAAAAACAAAATACTAAGTGCGATGGCTAAATTGTGGATAATATTGGTAGAGAGTGACGGATCTTGAACAAAAATATTCCCTACCAAGTGTGATTACTAAATTGGGAAGAATAACATATTGGCTATTAAAGATAGGGTGTTACTTTGGTAGAGAGTAATAGAACGCCAGGATATGGATCAAGATATGATTAATAATCACTGTTATAATACCAAATACTTTTCAAAGTCTCCCTTGAGGGGGATGAATTGTGACAACCAATGTAGGTGGATGCAAAACACTGATAGATTGCCAGACGTCTAATACCATATCACCAATAGTCACTCTTACAATACTGAATCCTTTTCAAAGCGGTTGGATTCATGGGTTGGAAGAATTCCAAAGGGTTTTAAAAAGCTTAGAAATTAAACGTGCTCAGGTAAGAGTAATTCAAAGATAGGTGACTTCTTAGGAAGTTAAAAAAAAAAAAATAATAGTAAGTGCGATGACTAAATTAGGGATAATATTGGCAAAAGAGTGATACGTCTTGAACAAAAAAATCCCCCACCAAGTGTGATAGCTAAATTGGAGAGAATATTAACAGATAATGACCAATCTACCATTAAATATAGGGTGTTGCAAAACTGTAAATATGGATATAGTTTAGGAGCAAATAGTGTCAATTACCCCAAACAAAGGCACACAAAATGTTATGAGCTATTTGTTTAAAATTAGCTTCTTCTTTTTTAAATATATAATATAATATATATATATATATATAACTTTTAGTAGAGAGTGGTATTGGTTTTTTATTTTTTTATTTTTTTTTATTTTTTGTAAATTTTCTAATATTTTTGTGCCACTAACTTGTTCCCCACTTTTCAAATTTGCATTATTGAAACTTTATGTATTATATTGTTGAGTATTGTAAAAGAAACTGAACAATATTCAAAATCCCCTGTATTTTCCACGCACCGGTTAAGGACCGAGATAAATGCTTCATCCGTTTGTATCTATGTAAAATCTATCGCCTACTATAAGGCTGAAATATAAACAGTACTCACAAAGAATAAAAATAGAAACTTGGAAACCTTATTTTTCTTGCAGGACAAAAGCATTATCCTTTAACCTTACAGTAATTTATTGAACCCGATCCTTATAAAAAGCAGAGAAACTTTTCTCATTTCAAAGCACTACATATCCCATTGATACTCCAATTACAATGACACATCTACAACCCATCAAGACAATCGTCTACTCTATCTTAGGAACAAAAAAGGAAAAAAGAAGAAAAAAGGATAATCTTCCACTCAAAGCCATATGTTTGATTTGGACCACCTTCTTCTTTGAAGTATGTGGACAGAGAATGTTGTGCCTCGTTATTATTCCAGCACATTTTAAACAATAGAAATCTACGTAATCACAAGTTTTTAAAAAATGCTAGTTGTCACCATGGTTGATTTTTTTGTTTGTTTTATTTTTTTATTCGATGGACTACTTATAATAATTCTTTCTAAATTCATGATTTTTTTAAATGTAGGTGTGAATTGTTTATCAACTGAGGCAATTTCATTTTATATATACTTACAAATTTGAAAGGACTGAATTAAATTTCACTTGACACATTCTTGCTAAGCTAAATGGGCTGAATTAAAGAGACACAAGTCCCTAAAACCCAGACCAACCCAGACCTTCCATTTCATTTGATTGGACCAGATTTTCCTTCAGCCAATGTACCCCAGGAGAACCATCACCTTTACTCCACTAGTAATTAAAAATTACCGAATTAAGAGACTGGCATATTTGTTTTGGGATCTTAAAAACAGAAATTGTATAAACTAGAATTGATTGAACTACAGACTTAACATACACATTATCTCTTTGTTAGACCATAAGCTCATTTTGGGATTTAGCAATGAAAATCAGAAAGGAAACATATTCTGAGAATTCAAAATAAATCTTAACACTAACATACACACACCCATCTTCCCGAAACTTCTTTAACACACCAATTTCCTCTACGAAAAGAAAAAGAAAAAAAAAATTCCCATAATCATCAATATTCATCCAACAATTAATATAGAACACAATATATATTCCAACCTCAGCATCTCGACATTTAGACCTTTCTTCGGCCCCTGCAACAAATTAGAAAATTATAAGTTCACATAACAAAAAACTTTTCTTTTATCTCTGTTTTGGTTGGAAGAAAAAAAAAAGGAAAAAAAAGGAACACACAAAACAAAGTCATTTTGATTTGCATAGTTCTAATTTCTTCATCTGGTTTTGCAATTATCATTGGAAGAAATTTCCTACTCTCTATTTTTTAATGGATGTATGTAATAATATAAGTTGGGTGTTCTTGAAAAATCTGAAAAATGAAAAAAAAAACAAAAACAAAAGAAGAATAATGTTGGGTGTACTTGGTATTGGTCAGTAAGATAAACGCTTGTGCCATGTGCAATTATTTTATGATTAGCATATGAGCCATGTTCTTCCACTTAACAAGATACATTTTCCAGACATAGTTTTAACAAAGGGGAAATTACATATTTACTTGATCGTCTAATCCATGAAGTTGTAGGTTTAAGACGTGCCTTTCTCCTCTTTAGGTTACACATTGTTGTAATAATATAACAAGGAAAAAAAAAACCGCATAAACAAATACTTTATTAATCTGTAATTTCTATAATTAAAGTGAAGTTCTCTTTACATAATATTTATGAAATTAATAGACAGGTAGAAGGGCTAATGTAATTTATCTTTAATTGTGTAAATAAGAAAATATTTTTGTTAGGAAAATTGAAACGAAATAACATTATAGGAGATATAGATTAATAATTCGACTAGATTTAACAATTGAAAATAGAGTTATTAATGCAGAATGCAATCTTCATATAGTAACAAATAAACAAGCTAAGGATATTATTTTCCCTCAATTAAAAATTCAAAATGAAGTATATATTTTAACCAAAAAAAAAAATGAAGTATCAGATTAACTTTTAGCAAAGAGGATATTATATGTCTTCCAAAATTCTACAAATTTTTTTTTCTACATTAAAACTTTTTTCCCACCTTTAACATTTTCATTGTAGATATTACAATACAGTGTATTTAATATTCTGTTTGCCCAAAAAAAAAAAGAAAAAAAAAAGAGTACTAATGATCTGTTAAAAGAAACAAAACAATCTATATTGGCTGGATATGCAAATTTGCAAGAGGCAACAAATAGTATCGTGAGAAGGAAAAAAATATTATAATAATAATAATAATAATAATAACAATTCCAACTAGTTCACAAGGCTAAAATTTTAATAACACTATAGAGAAAAATAAATAAAGAAAAACTGTAACAGGAGGCATAGTCAATTACATACCTCACTAAATTTGTTCTCGCACCTCCAAACACATAAGCAAGCAGTGTCTTCTAGGCATACAGTAAATTACTGAATCCAATCTTTATCAAAAACAGAGTAAATTTGTCATTTGAAAGCACTATATATCCCAATGATACTCTAATCATGATTCCACATCCATAACCCACCAAGATGATCTTCCAGTCAAACCCATAACCACCTTCTTCTTCGAACTTTGTGGTCGGAGATTGTGGTGCCTCATTATTGCCACATATTTTAGACAATGGAAATCCACATAATCCCATATTTTCACTGTATGAAGTGTTGTCGAATGTGTTGAATTGCTTGCCACTAGGTATGGGACCAACCAATCTGTTTTTTGAGAGGTCTAACACTTCAAGAGATATCATGTTTGTCAATTGTTGAGGGATCTCTCCAACAAGCTCATTCGAAGAGAGGTCTAACCATTCAAGGTTACTCAAATTTTCCAATGTTAATGGGATAGGACCAGTCAATTTATTATGTGAAAAGTTGAGCCCTTTAAAAGACTTTAGCTTGCCGATCAACTTTGGAATCTCTCCTTCAAAATTATTTTTTGACAAGTCAATTGTTGTGAACATGGTTTGAATTTTCACCAATTCAATAAAGAAGCCTTTTATGACAACAATGATAGATTCATAATATTGATCTTCTCCCATGTATGTCAATTGGTCCGAATATGCATCCATCATGGCCAACAAATTCTTGAAATATTTTGTTGGCAAATTACCACTGAACTCATTGTGAGAGAGGTCCATGATTCGCAAGTTTCGGAAAGGAAGTGCAGTTTTGGGACTAACCTCTATGGAACCATGAAATCTATTAGATCTCAAGATAAGAACTTGTAGCATTGGAAGAGATTCCAACCAGTAAGGAAACGTTTCATTCATCTTGTTATTTCCAACATCTAAAATTTCCATCTTTTTACATCTGACCAAAGATTGCGGCAATATCTCACCAAGTTGATTTCCATTAAGGTTGAGATTCCTCAATGAATTTCCCTTTGCAAATGTGAGAGGAATTGTGCCATGCAACTTGTTTATATGCAGATTCAACACTAATAAGTTGACACTAAAATTTCCAAGACATGGATGAACTGTCCCAATGAGAGAATTATTGGACAAATCAAGATATTTTAGCGAATTAAGATCACAAATTGAATAAGGTATCTCTCCACTCAATTGGTTTTTTGAGATTGAAAGGTATTCCAGTCTTTTTAACTTTGAAAATTCGTTTATCCCGACATCACCACTCAAGGAATTTGAGGAAAGATCTAGGAAAGTAAGATTCACTTGTTGAAAGATTGAGCTTGGAAGGGATCCGTGGAGTTTATTATTACTTAAAACAAGATACTGCAAGGAATGGGATTGAAATTCCTCAATGTAACCAGTGAATTGGTTGCTACTAAGATTTAGATATTCTAAAGATTTTAAGGAGTACAGCCAACCAGGAATTTTCCTGTCGAGTAGGTTATCAGATAACTCCAGAAATTCTAACTCCAGTGGAAGAGGACCACTGGATGTTAAACTATTTGATGAGTTATCATATGAGAAAGAAAGTTGGGTGGAGTTATAACTAGAAATTTCAGGAAGCTGGCCAGTAAAATTGTTTTCTGACAAATCTAATCCTATGAGGCGCTCTAGATGCATCAGAGATGACCATGGGATTTCACCACCCAAATTGTTAGAGTAGAGATATAACTCACTGATTTGAGTGAGGTTAGCAAGCAAAGTGGGATTCCATCCTAGTATTTTACAACTCCCAAGGTACAGATATTCCAAAGAGTACTTGAAATTTTGAAATAGATAAGGGAAATCTATTGAGAGTTTAGTCTCAGAAGGATCCAATTCCTTGAGTGGACTACTAGTATTTCGATTAGATTTAGGGAACAAGGAACCGGTGAGATTCTCATTCCTAAATAAAGAAAGCATTTCAAGTTTTGGTAGGCGGAAAATGTAATCTGCAGGTAAGTTCCCTCCGAGACTGCAAAAACTGAGCGTAAGGTTTATCAAAGAAGAAGACAAATTCATCAAGACAACAGGGGAAACAGAGGACATATCAACTCGACTCAGATAAAGTGCTTCAAGATTGGTAAGATTTGTGACAGTTCTTTTCAAGGTAAAAGTGTCTACTTTCAGTAGAATATTATTATAAGAAAGATTAAGCTTTACTAGTTTGGATAGGTACGAGATTTCTGGTGGTACATTCCCCGAAAAATTAGAATCACTCAATATAAGGTGCTCTAAATTGGTAAACTTACCGAATTCAGACGGAATTGTTGAGCCTCCAAAATCATTGTATAAGAGGTATAGACTCTGTAGATTGCGAAGGAAGAAAAGAGTGCTGTTAGAATGAAAAGCTCCTTGAAGCCTGGCACAAGAAAGATCAAGGCCGATCACATGACCAGCCTTTTCATCACACGCGACTCCTCTCCATGCACAACAATTTGATGCGTCATTCTTGGCCCAAGAGACTGTCGGAGGATCAATTCCATCACATTCATAATCATAATAAAAAGAAGCAAAGGTATTATTAACGGAAAATGAGTTTTTGAATTGGATCAAAGCGGATCTCTCGTACAGATGGCACAATGGGGAAGGATGATGAATAATGGAGGAAGAAGAAACATTTGACGATGTCTAAAATGAAGAAAAAGGAAGAAGAAAGAAAAGCAACGATAGCAATGAAAACCAACCCATCAGAAAAATGCTACTACCAATGTATTTGTTGTTAATAGCTGTAAGCTGTGTACATATTTATAATGAATGTAAATTTGTGCACTACGTGGTTTGTCTTTTAATTATATTATGAAAAAGACTGATTGTTGACTCTGTTTTTAATTTCCGTCTGAATCCAATTGATAAAAGCGTGGCGCGTTAGCTGCATTTTAATAGGACAATGACCTAACAATTAAATTTCTAACGGGCCCATATTTTTTATCTTTTCAAAATTACCCGAACGCCAAAAAAAAAAAAAAAAGAAGTTAATTTTTCCGAATAATTGTAGACTCTCCCAAAGAATGACACTTTCTAATATTAAATAATCTAATATTATTTTTATAAGTCAATGAAAAGTCTATCAAGATCATTTAAAATGAAGTCTATAAAAATCTATAAAAGTCTTTGATAATTTTATAAATTCTAAAAAAGTCTATCAATATAAAAGTTTATAAAATATCTAATACTATTTTTATAAGTCAATGAAAGGAAAAAATATCTAATCTTATTTTCCTTCTTCTTTATCCTCGATCCTGTCTCAGTAATTACATTGGATACTTCATTTAAATATTCCACCTCATCTTCCCTTTACTTTGCTCTTTAATTTATTCAGTCTGCTAATTTTGTTTTCCATTTAATCGGTTTTTTTTCACACCCCCATTCATAAGTCCTGTTTAAACAGCTTTCACCTATATGGTTCTACCCAAAAAAAAAAAAAAGAAAAAAAGAAAAAAAAAAAGAAAGAAAAAAAAAAGTAGCTTTGAATATGTGGAAATCAGGCATCACAAATGCGCATTAACGCCTTTGAGAAGTCTTTCAAAAGAAGTTAGTGAACTGTCCTTATAAGCATTGACGACTTTGAAAAGTCTTTCAGAAGAATTAAGTGAACTGTCCTCATAAGTTAAAAAAGTTGACCAAGTTGCATTGATTTGAAGGAGCAAGAATTCTTACCAAAATTAATGAATGGGGTTGCAGTTCCTAATTTTCCACAGCTGAGTGAAAGATGCCTTGTCTGTCTGACATTTCCACATGGGTGAATCTTGACTGCTGTTAAAGCCTTTTGTATTTCCATTGTGATTAATGACTCAGGGGAAAAACTTGTAAGTGGTCCATAATATCACATTACCTGTATAATAGTTGTATGATAAATTTTTATGGTTACCACTTCATGGAAACCTTCCCATACAGTTTCCTATATAGGGTGTAATAAGACCTTCATTTATGATTAGCATGAATCTTTGGTTTTTCCATTGAAAAGGAACATTTTACGGTGATCTAGTTAATTAAAAGGCTAAACTATATCTCGTTTGTTTCATTTTACATGGTTAATAATTTTTTAGTATCAGAAATTAAGGAGTCTTCTGTACACAATTTTCAAAAGACATAGAAACAAAACAGTGCAAATAATAGACTCAATCAAGTTATAGGGTCTTGGCGACAAGGCAAAAAAACATAAAAATATATAAATAAAGTTTTGCTAGAAAACTCCTACACGCTCATGGTATCAAGCACAGTTAGAACAACTTTAGCTCCTTTCATTAATAATGAAGACTATAAACCACACAAAAGGCTTATGTCCTAGCAATTTGGGATTTTTTTCAAACTATTACAGCAACAATTTCATTTATATTTAACAAAAATAAAAGTTGTAAAAAAGTATTTTCTACCTAAATTTCATATCATTGTCTAAATAAACAAAGTCTTTGGGAAAATTTAGTGAACTTTCCTCCGCAGAACCCTAGACAAGCCCTGATCCCAGGAAAATACCACCGAACCTTCCAATGGAAAATCCGGCAGCACCTCCCCTAAGGGTAGGACTTACCAAAAATTACCTGCATTGAAAACGCACTTCTATATTCATCCCCTTATTCCTCCCACAAAACTACAAATTGATTCCACAAACTTTACATCACTTCACAAGAATAACAGTAATCCAGTGCATAAATAAAACATAAGTGTCCAGAATAGTATACAGAGCTTCATGAAGTGCAATTCAATAGAAAACACAACAAAGATGAAAGAAATGATACAACTGAAATGAACGAGTACAAAAGTACTTCTCGAAACACGATAGCGGCGGAGAATTGGTTCGCTCCGGAAGAACGTCTACCACCCCTTGCACCTAAGGGAACGGAATTTAAAAATGTGAGATGCTAATCATCTCAGTGAGTGACCCTAGCTACTGAACACTTTTAATAATAATAATATAACAAATAAGGGAATTTAATTAATACCGGCAATTAAATGGTAAATAAATAATAACAGTTGAAAATAATAATTTCTCTCAAAATTCTCACTAATCACTCCGTTGGAAATGTTCTCTTTTTAAAACATTTTCACAAAATCCGATATTCGCATTTCCCGAAAACCAAGGGATCAAACAACTTAATAAACCATAAATAAATAAATACATACCCCAAATGTAATTAAAATGTAAATACACATAATAAATAATTTTTGAACACTTTGGGGTTTGCAATTTTGTCTGAAAAGTTACACTTGACACACCACACCATATATCCGTGATGCCCTCCGATACCTAGCGTCCTGAGCACCGACTGGCGGGGAGATTAAAGAGAGAAACTTGCAAACGGCACTTCGGCATCCTTACAGTACCGCTGCTGAAACCGTCATCCCGGCCAGGGAGGGGGGCGGTTGTGGCCAATATCAAACTTGCCTGCCCACGGTCCAATGGCAACTCACGGGAGACATAATACTTGCGCGCTAAACCACATATACATACACCAGAACACCAATACTGTATGAATGCGTCTAAAATAATTATTAACTCAACCGTATCGTTCTTTCCAAAATTACCGTGGGATATATACCAATTTGCACATTTACCATCCCACATATTTCCGTTTAACAACCCGGTACGAAAACATCGATCACCAATAAAACAATAATTTTTCTCGTAATACGAGGTTCAACAAATAAAATACCGTGGGCATAATTATATAATTAAACCACCAATTTAAACAAATATTTTCATAAAATATTTAAACCAATTATGCCCAAAAATAATATTTAAAACCACATACGATTTATTACTGAAAATACCTTGCTCATGCATAATAATTAAAATTCAATCACAATAAAATAATAATTAAATTGCACCACATGAGCATAATTCAAATATCAAATAAACACCAATTAAATATAATTAATTGCCCCAAAATATTTTTCAAGGTGGGTCACTCACCTTAAGCGTGTATATCAACTAAGATCCTCCGCAGGATCAACTCTACTACTCGCACGCACACCTAAAACATCCACAGTACACCAACCAAATACATTAATATTTTGATCGGGTAACTCCCAAATGGGTACCCGGGGAGCGAACACAAACGACAACTAAAAATTACGAGTGATATACCGAATCGAAGCTTGAGTGATGAGGATCACGGATTCGGTCTTACTTCCCGGAGATCGGACTCGAGATGGCCGGAATCTCGCCGGAAAGCTTTCGAGATTCGACTCCTCAATTCTCCCAAACCATCTCGAATTGGAGGAAAAGGATGTCGGATTTGGATTCAGGAGGTCGGAATCAGTGGACAGGGACCGGCGGTGCAACTGGGTACTCGCCGAAACAGTGACTTCCGGCGAGCCGCCGCGGTCACCGGCAACCGTCGCCAGTGGCGGCGCGTGCGGTGGCCGTTGGCTGAGATTTTTGGCTGTTTTGTAGATCGAGGGGAGAGGATTCCAACGGGACCGGCGGTGAGGCAAACGGAGACCGAACGGCAGAGAGATCGGGTCTTGAAGATTTTCTCCGCCTCGCTGGAAAATGCTCCGATCCCGGCGCGTCGGAGGTCCAATGGCCGTGAAATTTGGTGGGCTGGCCGGAAATGAGGAGGTGGTGAGGGGTGGCTGGCGTGTGTGGCCTGAAAATGGCAGGAAAGGGGTCAAACGGCGGTGGAGGGGAATATCGCCGCCGAACTTCGCCGGCTCAGTCTGGGTGCGTCCGGCGACCGATGGTTGTGAAATTTCAAGGTTCGGCTGGAAATGGGAAGGCGCTCCCGTCTAGGCGGCAAGTGTAGCAAGGGTCGACTGGAAAATTGGACAATTCCGATGGCCGGTCGTTTCTCTCTCTCTCTCTCTCTCTCCTTTTTCTCTCTTTCTCTCTCCTCCCCGGCGTTTTTGCCAAATAAAAGCCACCGTGGGTGACACTGTTCATCCACGTGGACCAATCAGGTGATGACACGTGGCATTACTGTGCACTTAAGCCAGATATAATAAAATATTACGGTATCCGGCGAACTTCAAACATCCATAATTTTTTAACCAGATGTCCAATTTAAGCGTGCCGCTAGTCTATGAACTCGTATCGACGAGTACTTTACAACCATACAAGAGTCAAAACAAAATTACACAACAACAAAAAGTCAACTCCCCACACCTTTTAGACTGTTTGCACCTCAACTTGTTTTGCCCACAACTTTCAAACCGTAGCTTCGTTTTCGACATGCTGCTAGTCTACGAACTCAGGGCATCATGCACTTCTTCATGGTACCATGGTCAACTAGAAATTTCAAATGGAACAAAAAATCAACTTTTGACCCACTTGGTCAACGGTCAACCTCGGTCAATGTGCACGAATTCCAATGTGATTTGGGATGGGGTGTTACACTGATTGAGACAAAACAAGTCGTCCACCCACCACGACTCAAAAGTTGTCTAAGTTAGGAATCCAAGCGAGTCACCATTCCAAGTAAATTATAACATCATCCACATCCTTTTTAACTTAAAATTTTTCTTTACGTATACTTTTCGTTTTATTGTGAAAGCTACAACTACTAATGTTGCTCAAACATTGGTCTTTAACCTATTTTAGGGTTCATAAATGATTTTCATTGCAATTAATTGTTATTGACCAAAAAAAAAAAAAGAAGAAAAAAAAAAAGAGTTCAAAACAAAAAGAGGCATTAAGTTTTATAAGTTAAGCCAATATATATATATATATATTCATGGTGAGCATGTTATCCAAATATAACTCCAATGGCTTTCAGTTTCATTCATACCCAGCATATTAAGTATTACTGGAGACATCTCTATCGAACACCTGAAAATCCTTCAGAGTATAGAGTTGCTTATTAGCTTCCAATTTGCCAATTATCATAAAATGAAATTACATGAATAGCCCTTTTCCTATCATTTTTCATACATTTGATCATGATATCTTTGGATCAAGCTCAAAAAAATTGTACAACACACTCAAAACCCAGAACATTCGAAATGATTCTAATGCAGAACTGGGCCACAGGTGCACTATTCTACACTATCTCTATTATTCTAAAGAATGATGAAACACTAGAAATTAAAGAGTTAACTTCAGTTGGTGCTCTTGGCACCTCTATGGTTCCATTCCAACTATAAGCAGCCAGGAGGCAAACAAATAGTTTTGAACCACAGCCATTGCTACAATATTAACTGGTTTGAAAGAGTAAAAATTAATGGGGTTGCAGTTCCTAATTATCTCACTCATAATAAACAACAAAGCCTCTAATCTCACTCGCAATAATGATTAGAGGCTTGTGTGTGTACATGGTAAACATGACTTTTAAACATCATAACAATATATACTTTGGCTACATAATTGCTGTTTATCAAGAAGAACAAATAGAACTAAATAAAAAATTAAAAAATTAAAAAAAAATAGAAAACAAAGAACTTAAAGAGAAATTTTCGTAGTCGAATAGATCAGGAAACTGAGAATTTGATTGTCCAATTTCATTGGAGCACAAACACAATTTATGAGTAATTCCTATATATTGCAGTGTGAATACAGATCTCGCAGCCAGCGCTTCTCCAAAAAACAGGGTATTCGTGATTAAGGATGGCCATTCTTCATTTGTAGCCTCAGATATCAATGCAATCCTCTCAATAATGTGCTCCAGTGTGGCCTGTAAGTACGTTATAATAAATATGTTTTGATCAGAAAATTTAAATAAATAAAGGGGGAAAATGCTTATGTAAAAATGCACGTTCCCTCACTGTGAATTGGAAATATGGTATTACTTATAGTCTACGTATGTTCAAAACTCAAAAGAACCATTATTTTCAATTCATAAGCAGCAATGACACAATTATTTTGACTGCCCTCGAAGAATCCACTATATATTAAATTTTTTCTCCTGGTAGAGTTTAACTGCATCATTCTTTAGCATTCCATTTCACTGTTCCAATTCTTTATTTGACTTAGTATCCATCTGAGAAGTAACAAAATATGTCATAATTAAATAATGTATACAAAAAAAAATTAATAATATAAATAAATAAGCATAGATTACATAAGATGAGCTTCTTTTTCCCAAAAAAAATAAAAAATAAAAATCTTATAATCATTATCAAGTGGGAATCCCTCTTCCTCAGCAATAGCAAGAATTTGACGATATCACAAGAAGCTTGATAAGCATCAACCCAGCTCCAACTCCCAAAACCACGGTCTCCATTCCCTATACGTCACCCTTGAAACACTTCATATAAGTCCTAACAAAAATTAATGCCTAACTAATACTTGTCCGTGTCTAGTTATACTAAGGTGAATGCAATGTGCCACTTAAAAAGAATCCCCAGTACGATCATAGGATCAAAGGTGAATGCAATGTGCCATTTAAAAACAATCCCCAATACGATCATAGGATCCATGTAAGTAACAAGTTATTTGGCCATAGGATTAACTGAGAAGTGTTTTTTCACCTTGAAAACTGAAACTTAGGGCATGTTTGGTTTATGGAATAAATATGGGAATATAATTCATATTTCATAGATTTTATTTTTTCTATGTTTGATAAATTTTTGAATTTGGCAATAACTATTCCAGAGGAATAGATATGGAATAGATATACCTCCATTTAAAGGAATAACAATTCCTAATTAAAAACTCAGAATTTCTATTCCTATGTTTTAAATTGAATAAACTTTAAAATATCCTTATCACATTTAAATTTAAATTGATTATCACATACTAAAAATATATAAATAAATCTAAAAATTTAATTTTTAATTCATTTTTACCAAATTTGAATTTTTTGAAAGAAAAAATATTTATAAAGCCTAAACCTTATTTTTAAATCAATATTTTTACCAAACATGTAAATAGGAATTATCAATCATTTTCCATTTTCTATTCCTATAAATAATTATTCCTATTTTTAAAGGAATATGTATTTTGTATACCAAACGTAACCTTACTATATGATTGTTGGCTTTTGGCATCTAGATTAATGAAAAGCTAATTTCTTGTCTTTATAGTTATACTAAGGGTGAATGCAACAAACCACTACAAAGAATCTCCAACAGGATCATAGGTTCTATGTAGCAAGAAGTGATTTGGCCATCGAATTGATCGAGAAGTGTTTTTCATCTTGAAAACAAAAACTACAAGATATGATTGTTGACTTTTGGCATCTAGATTGTTCTTATTATGATACATAGCATGATTAATATGCCTTATAAAGTTTGAAACATGAGTAAAAGTATAAAAACAAGGGTGTGCTACAGACTATACTAAACAGTTCCATTTCTTTTATATTACTTGACAATGGAGAACAGGAGTCTAAGCTTTCTTTATTTCCTACAGATGAAGACCTTGAAGCGAATCTTTGAGATTCTGAATCACTAAAATCTAAATGACAATCATTAACGTACCGTTCCTTTATTGGAGGAGAAGAAAAAGGAACGTTTCTAGCACAGTGAGATGGTGACTCAGGAATCACTAGAACAGCATTGTCAGACTCCCCCGAAGAAGTTGAATTTTTTTACTATATTAAAAAATACTCAGAACTATTAAGTAGTAACTCAACTAACTTAGGATAAATTGCCTGGTCATTTGCACGCTTTCCTACAGGACGTAAATGAGGAACATTGGAATCAGTAGCCATAATTTGGAAGTCCAAAATAGTTAATTCATCTGTTAATTACTTTCTCAAGCAAATATCAATAGATTTTGGAGATTTGACATTATTAGAAAGATCAAAAGCCTCTGAAATTGATCCAGAACGATGAGAGATCAATCTGCAACCCTCCGACATTAATCTTCCTTCTTTTTAGAAGAGCTCTAATCACTTTTGGTCTGTACTTTTCATAGCAGCATCTATGACTTCCTCCAACATAACCACAATGCCAGAAGTCATTTTTTTAACCAATAATAAATTTGAAGAATTTCCTTAGCTGATGCAAAGGGAGCCTAACTTCGTTTCTGACACCCTACCAAGAGCAACTACCATATTTTCGGCATATTCCCTCAAGTCAAATGCACTAGAACTTTGTAGCAATGGAGATCCATGTGCATAACTAGAAAGAAAAAGATTGTGGTCTTCACTAAAATATAAAGGATTAGTTCTTTTGTAGAGATTCAACCTGTGTATAGCAAGCAATATATATATATCCACAAGCAGCACACAACCCATAAAAGTCCACAAACAAGCAAATATAGATTAAATAGAAGATCTCAGAACAAACCCATATGAAAAATCTAGAGAAAGAAAGAGACAAGCACATAAATATAAGAGGAGAGAGAGAGAACAAAACACACAAATGTTTTTACGTGGTTCAATCAAGGTGATCTACGTCCACGGGCAAGCAAGGAGATGATCATTTTCATTATCTTGAAGAGATTACAAGCCTAATCACCAAGAGTATATCACCATTGATAGGATTTTGAAGAACCCAATGTTTCTCTCTCTAAAACCAGTAGAAAAGCCCTTCATCTGTTTTGGCTTGAATTCCTAGGCTAACATATCATTAAAGAGGGGCAAAATCATAATTTTGGTTTTTTTCTTTTTTTTTCCTCTTCTCTTGCTTTTTTCCTCTTCACTTCATCAGCAAACATCATCCCATAAACTCCTCATGTTCACCATTAATTTAGAGTCATAAAAACAACATTTCTTCATCTTCACTCTAAATTAATAAACTCTATAAATCACATCCTATCACTCCTTACTTGCACACACATCCTCATCACTTGCTTTGCACATTGCTTAGACTCAAACAGAGCCTAAGCTTCTCTGTTGGAACTACCTTGGTTAACATATCCACCAAATTCTCTTCACTTGCAATCTTCACCAAATCCACTTCACCTTTATCGATCAATTTTCAAACAAAGTGGTACTTCTTCTCGATATGCTTTCTACGATCCCAGAAGGCTTGATTCTTTGCCAAGAAGAATGCACTTTGGTTGTCACAATGCATAATGACTTGGTTTTAGGGAACACCAAGCTCATTTACCAACCATTTTAACCATAATGCCTTTCTTGTTTCTTTTGTGGCGGCCATATATTCGGCTTCGGTACTTGAGAGTGCAACCACCGGTTGCAACAATGCTCTCCAACTAACTATATTACCCCAAACTGAAAATATATAACCCGTCAAGGACTTTCTCTTGTCCCAATCACCTTCAAGGTCCGCATCACAATATCCGACAACACAATAACCATTACCATTGTTCTTTTTCTGATATAATAAGCCAACATCCATGGATCCCTTCAAATACCTTAAAATCCATCATAAAGCCTCCCAATATGGTTTTCTCGAATTACTCATAAATCTACTCACAACACTAACCGCATGAGCGATGTCCAGTTTAGTACACACCATCAAATACATGATGCAACCTACAACACTTGCATATGGTGTCTTAGCCATGCTCTCCCTCTCTTGTTCACTTTCGGGCATTGCTTGGATGACAATTTGAAGTGGGGTGCTAAAGGCGTGATCATGGGATTTGCACCACCCATGTTGAACCTCTCGAAGACCTTCTCAATGTACTTCCTTTGAGAGACAAATATTTCCCGCTTCTTCTTATCTCAAAATAAATCGATCCCCAAAATTTTCTTGGCTCCTCCAAGGTCTTTCATCTCAAACTTAGAACTCATCAACTTCTTCAAATTATCAATCCCATTCATATGTTTGCACGCAATCAACATATCATCAACATACAACAAGAGATAAATGAACTCCCGATTCAACAACTCTTTGTAATACACACAAAGATAAAATGTGCTTCTCTTGAAGCCAATACCAAGCATAAACATGTCGAATTTCTTATACGATTGCCTAAGAGATTGTCTCAAGCCATAAAGGGATTTTTGAAGCAAGCATACTTTGGCACCCTTTGCATATCCTTTGGGTTGACCATTTAAATCTCTTCCTCGAGGTCTCCATGCAAGAATGCCGTCTTGATGACCAATTGATACAACTCAAAACCCTAGTGAACCATAAGTGATAACAAGATCCGAATAGAAGTGTATCTCACCACCAGAGAGAATATTTCATTGAGATCCATTCCCTCCTTTTGAGTATAACTCTTTGCAACCAATCGAGCTTTGAACCTTGGTGCCTTAACTCTAGGTACACCTTCCTTCTTCTTGAACACCCACTTGCAACCTACAACCGTTCCACCTTTAGGCTTATCTACTAACTTCCAAGTTTGATTCCTATGCAAGGAATCCATCTCCTCATCCATGGCCGCCTTCCACTTTATAGAATCTTCTGAAGCTAGAGCTTCCTCAAAAGTGTTAGGCTCTGAGTCCATTTCTTCTGCAACATCGAGAGCATATGCTATACAATCCGCAAAACCATATTCTTCTGTAACATCAAGAGAATATGCAATACAATCCGCAAAACCATATCTCATCGGTGCCTTGGATTGTCTGCATTCTCTATCACGAGCCAAATTGTAATCATGGAGGTTATCATCATCAACCACCTCCTCATTGATACGATCAACTACCTCATCAACTTGTTCTTGAGCCACTTGTGTATCACAGTGCTCCTTATAAGTCACTTTATTCCTTAGATTATCCTCAATTCCAAGATCGAATGTCTCCTTGTCAACTTCACCTCCACTCGAAGATTCTCCATCCTTCGCCAACCCAAGCATCTCACTCTCCTTCAACACCACATCCCTACTAATCACACACTTCCTTGTATCCGGATTCCAAAGTCTATAGCCTTTGACACCCTTTGGGTACCCCAAGAAAATGCATTTCATAGATCTTGGATGTAACTTGCCTTTGTTTACATGAATATATGAAGTGCCACCAAAGACCTTGAGATTACTTAAATCTGGTACGAGCTTGGACCACTTCTCCATTAGAGTCTTGAACTCAATAGCACTCAACGGACACCGATTAACCAAGTACACCGTGGTATTCACCGCCTCCGCCTAAAAACTTGTAGGTAGCTTAGCATTGGAAAGCATACTTCTCACTCTTTCTAAAATGGTCCTATTCATACGTTAGATAAGACCATTTTGTTGAGGAGTCATCCGCATGGTCTTGCGTTTCACAATTCCATGGTCATTGCAATAGGAATTGAACTCCTTATTGTAATACTCGAGCCCATTATCTGTTCGGAGCATCTTCATCTTCTTTCCGGTTTGGTTTTCACTCATAACCTTCCATTCCTTGAACTTAATGAAAACCTTATCCTTGGTTTTCAACATGTAGACCCATACTCTCCTTGAGTAATCATCAATGAGGGTCATGAAGTACCTACAACCACCCATTGAATTCGTTATCGCAGGGCCCTATACATTGAAATGAACATAATCCAAGATCCCCTTAGTTCGATGCACCACGATGTTGAACTTCACCCTAGCTTGCTTGCCATAGATACAATGCTCACAAAAGTCAAGTTTCCCTGCCTTGTGCCCACACAAAAGCCCTTGTTTACTAAGCTCAATTAGTCCTTTCTCACTAATATGGCCTAGCCTTCTATGCCAAAGTGTGGTGTCGCTCACTTTCTCATTCACCGAAATCGAAGCTTCACCTTGAACCACACTTCCATCTAGCACATACAAGCCATTCTTCTTAGAAGCCTTCATCGCTACCATTGAACCCTTCAAGACCTTCAAAGTGCCTCTCTCGACCTTATAACTATATCCATGCTCATTCAATGTACCAAGAGAAATCAAATTCCTCTTCAACCCGGAAATATACCGCACATCCGACAAAGTTCTCACAACTCCATCATGAAGCTTCAACTTTATCGTACCAATCCCCTCAATATTGCAAACCGCATTATTCCCCATGAGAACACATCCTCCATCTAGTTCCTCAAATGTATCAAAATAACTTTTTATCGGACTCATATGGAAAGTACAACCCGAGTCAAGTACCCACTCAACACCATTGTCTCGATCGGTTACAAGCAATACTTCAGAGCTTTCATAACCTTCCAAGGCAACACTTGCATCTTCATCAGATTGCTTCTCCTTCCCCTTTCCAAGCCTCTCTGGACAATCCTTCTTGAAATGCCCCAATTGATTACAACAGAACATCTCATTTTGTCCCTTGATTTTGATCTACCCCGACTTTTACCTCGCCAATTTCTACCACTAGGCTGATATGAGGTTCTACCTCTCACCATGAGTCCCAACCCATCACTACTCTTGCCACTCAAGCTCTTCTCCGCATCCTTAGCAACTATCACCGCTATAACTTCCTTCACATCCAAGGTTTGTCTCCCATACTTGAGAGTATCCACAAAATGCTCGTTTCCTCAAGGCAAAGAATTAAGCAAAATCACTGCTTGGTCCTCACCCTCAATTGAG
Organism: Ziziphus jujuba; assembly: GCF_031755915.1. Taxonomy (NCBI): domain Eukaryota; kingdom Viridiplantae; phylum Streptophyta; class Magnoliopsida; order Rosales; family Rhamnaceae; genus Ziziphus; species Ziziphus jujuba. Next base: position 23,732,621 of record NC_083381.1, on the reverse strand, counting down.
ATTTGCATACTCTCCATGTCTTGAATCAACTTAATGAAGTCATCAAGATTATCACTCAAAGACCTTCCCTCTTTCATTTTGAAGCCATATAGCCATTGCCTCAAATTAATGTGGTTCGGTACCGATTTAGCCATGTACCTCTCTTCCAAAACTCTCCAAACATCCGCCTCCGTTGTTTCTTTCGACACCTCTCTCAACATTTTGTCTCCAAGACCAAGAATTATTGAACTATATGCCTTTTTCAATAATTCCCTCTTCTATCTAACATCCATTGTTTCCGGTAAATGTTCCTCACCTTCTAAAGCCACATCTAACCCTTCCTTGACTAACACCGCCTTCATTTTCATCTTCCAAAGGCCAAAATCATTTGAGCCTGTGAATTTCTCCACCTCAAACTTGGTAGACATGGTCAAATTTGCTTAGGAACACTATAATCAACCTAGCTTCAACCAAGGGAACCTCCAATTCCACTACAAGAAGCTAACAACAACAAGCTACATAAAAGCCCCAAATCTCCAAACTCCAATCCCTCGATTTTCACCAACCTAAGCTCTGATACCAATTTGTAGAGATTCAACCTGTGTATAGCAAGCAATATATACATCCATAAGCAGCACACAACCCACAAAAGTCCACAAACAAGCAAATATAGATGAAATAGAAGATCTCAGAACAAACCCATATGAAAAATCTAGAGAGAGAAAGAGACAAGCACATAAATATAAGAGGAAAGAGAGAGAAAAACACACAAATGTTTTTACATGGTTTGATTACGGTGATCTATGTCCATGGGCAAGTAAGGAGATGATGATTCTCATTATCTTGAAGAGATTACAAGCCTAATCACCAAGAGCATGGCTTGATGTCTTGGTTTGTTGCCAAAAGTCCAAGAGGTTTTTCCTTTCCTTTCTATCTTGTATTATTTCTTTTTATCTTTTATTGTATTAAATTTCATACTCAATTGTATTTGATAATGCTCTATATACTATTTGGACAATTATTTATTAATTATGCACTGGTTCCTATTAATTATCGAAGTGCTGAAATTTGTGGTAATATATTATAGTAAGGTGGGAGGAATAAGATGGTATATATAGAAGTGTATTTTGTCAGGACTCGTCCAGAATTCCTCCCCAGAACCCTAGACAAGCCCTGATCCCAGGGAAGTACCACCGAACCTTCAAACGGAAAATCTGGCAGCAGCTCTCCTAAGGGTAGGACTTACCAAAAATTACCTGCACTGAAAACACACTTCTATATTCATCCCTTTATTCCTCCCGCAAAACTACAATTTGATTCCACAAATTTACAGCACTTCACAACAATAACAGTAGCCCAGTGCATAAATAAAACATAAGTGTCCAAATAGTATACAGAGCTTCATGAAGTGCTAATCAATAGAAAATACAACAAGATGGAAGAAATAATACAACTGAAATGAACGAGTACAAAAGTACTTCTCGAAACACGATAGCGGCGGAGAATTGGTTCACCCCGGAAGAACGTCTACCACCCTTTGCACCTAAGGGAACAGAATTTAAAAACGTGAGATGCTAATCATCTCAGTGAGTGACCCTAGCTACTGAACAATATCAGTAGCCAATATCAAACTTGCCTGCCCACGGTCCAATGGCAACTCACGGGAGACATAATACTTGCGCGCTAATCATATACATACACCAGAACACCAATACTGTATGAATGCGTCTAAAATAATTATTAAATCAACCGTACCATTCATTCCAAAATTACCGTGGGAAATATACCAATTTTCACATTTACCATCCCACATATTTTCATTTAACAACCCAGTACGAAAACATCGATAACCAATAAAATAATAATTTTTCTCGTAATACGAGGTTCAACAATTAAAATACCATGGGCATAATTATAAAAATTAAACCACCTGTTTAAAAAATATTTTCATAAAATATTTAAACCAATTATGCCCAACAATAATATTTAAAATCACATACGATTTAATACCGAAAATACCTTGCTCATGCATAATAATTAAAATTAATCACAATAAAATAATAATTAAATTGCACCACATGAGCATAATTCAAATATCAAATAAACACCAATTAAATATAATTAATTGCCCCAAAATATTTTTAAAGGTGGGTCACTCACCTTAAGCGCGTATATCAACTAATATCCTCCGCAGGATCAACTCCACTACTCGTACGCGCACTTAAAACATCCACAGTACACCAACCAAATATATTAATATTTTAATCGGGTAACTCCCAAATGGGTACCCGGGGAGCGAACACAAACGACAACTAAAAGTTACGAGTTATATACCGAATCGAAGCTTGAGTGATGAGGATCACGGATTAGGTCTTACTTTCCGGAGATCGGACCCGAGCTGGCTGGAATCTCGCAGGAAAGCTTTCGAGATTCGACTCCTCAATTCTTCCAAACCATCGCGAATTGGCAGAAAAGGATGCTGGATTTGGATTCAGGAGGTCGAAGTCAGTGGACAGGGACCGGCAGTGCAACTGGGTACTCGCCGGAACAGTGCCTTCCGACGAGCCGCCGTGTTCACCGGCAACCGTCGCCGGCGGCGGCGTGTGCAGTGGCCGTTGGCTGAGATTTTTGGTGGTTTTGTAGATCAAGGGGAGAGGATTCCAACGGGACTGGCGGTGAGGCAAGCGGAGGCCGGACAGCGGAGAAATCGGGGTTTGAAGATTTTTGGCGCCTCACCGGAAAACGCTCTGATCCCATCGCATCGGAGGTTCGGTGGCCATGAAATTTGGTGGGTAGGCCGGAATTGAGGAGGTGGTGAGGGGTGGCTGGTGCGTGTGGCCTGAAAATGGCCAGAAAATTGGACAATTCTGGCGGTCGATCGGCTTTCTCTCTCTCTCTCTCTCTGCTCTCTCTTTTTCTCTCTCCTCCCCAGCATTTTTGCCAAATAAAAGCCACCGTGGGTGACACTGTTCATCCAGTGGACCAATTAGATGGCGACACATGGCGTTACTGTGCACTTAAGCCAACTATAATAAAATATTACGGTATCCACCGAACTTCGAATATCCATAACTTTTTAACCAGATGTCCAATTTAAGCGTGCCGCTAGTCTATGAACTCGTATCGACGAGTACTTTACAACCGTACAAGAGTCAAAACAAAATTCCACAACAACAAAAAGTCAACTCCCAGCACCTTTTGGACTGTTTGCACCTCGACTTGTTTTGCCCATAACTTTCAAACCATAGCTCCGTTTTCGACGTGCTACTAGTCTACGAACTCGGGGCATCATGCACTTCGCCACGGTACCCTGGTCAACTAGAAATTCCAACTGGGACAAAAAGTCAACTTTTGACCCACTCGGTCAATGGTCAACCTCGGTCAATGTGCACAGATTCCAGTGTGATTTGGGACGGGGTGTTACAATTTTCTGTACAGGGAATTTTGTGGTAAGTCATACTCTTAGGGGAGATGCTGCCAAATTTTTCGTTGGTAGATTCGGTGGTGTTTTCCTTGGACCAGGACTTATCTAGGTTTCAGTGAGGAATTTTGAACAGGTCATGACAATGAAGGACTTAAAAACCCCAATCATTTCTTCGAAGGCAAGGAGAAAAAGAGTGAGCTGAAAAAAACCGAGTCGTGCAAAAAAAAAAAAAAAAACAAACAGAGCAAAAGAAGTAAATTACCTCCTATTTTGTATGTTTAATATATATATAGATATGCAATTAAATATATATTTTTATATTTCTGATTTTAGAAGCACAGAGATTGGATTTGCAGGACTTGGAGCAGCAGAAGGTAACTGGCGTTGATGGATGGTTTACCAGTGGACTCCTCTGTCATCGGCTGGTTTTGGTTGTTTATATTTTGTACTCAAAGTGGTCATCATATCTCATTCAGCACTCTCTCTATCATAACTAGTTGGTCCAAGTAGCATGAATATTAACGCCTGGTCCAGTCAAATATGATTTTCATTCATTTTCAACAGCAAAACCGTGTTATACGAATTTAGCAAAACAAAGAAAAAACCAGCGCTATGCGAGAGAAGAGAGAGGATAGAGAGAGTGTAAGTGTGAAACAACGACTTTTACCTTTGGAACTGTGCATCACGGTGTTGCACGTGAGTTTCACGGTGCATTTCAAATGGAAATGAGGCTACAAACGTGAGTTTCACAGTGCATTTCAAATGGAAATGATACTATAGATTAACGGTGATATATTTAGGTAAGTTGGGAAATAAAACACCAAAAATAATATTTGAAAATCAGCTGCTAAAACCCGACATGGTTTGGAGACTAATAGCGCTCATAGCCTTTTTTTTTTTTTTTTTGGTCAATAAAGAAACCAAGTATGATAGAAAAACGTTGTCTCCCATTATGTGTTAAAAGTTATCCAATGTTGAGAATCAATAAGGAGCAGGTTTGTGTAAGTAAATTTGTTTTATAGTCTTAAAAAGTCAAAACTAATTTAAATGATAAAACTACTAGTTGACATTTCCAGTAAAAATAAAAGAAAAAAAGTTATTATTAATATATAAACATGCATCTCATTGATAATAGTAACTAATAGTGATATTTTCAGCAACAAAAAAAAAAAAAAAAAAAAACTAATAGTGATAAATACCTAAATAAAAATGACTTAGCGTTAAATGTTAACAACTGGTTGTGATTTCATGACATCTATGGACTGGTGCATAAAAAACCTTTAGCAATTAATCGAGAACCACGTTTTATTGACTTCAACAATTTAGGCCCTTGCTTTTAGCAATTAAATGAGAACCACGTTTTATTAACTTCCACAATTTAGGCCCTTGCTTTAGCAATTAAATGAGAACCACGTTTTGTAACAGCCCAGACCACCCGCATCAGGATATTGTCCTCTTTGGCCCAGGGTTCACACCCTCTCTCCCCCCTGGCCTCAAGGTTTTGCTCACAAAACGCGTCTTGAAGGGAGAGGTATCCACAGCCTTATAAAGACCGCTTCATGCCCCTCTCCAACCGATGTGGGATGTTACAATCCTCCCCCCTTGGGGCCCAGCGTCCTCGCTGGCACACCGATCCGGGTCCTGGCTCTGATACCACTGTAACAGCCCAGACCACCCGCATCAGGATATTGTCCTCTTTGGCCCAGGGTTCACACCCTCTCTCCCCCCTAGCCTCAAGGTTTTGCTCACAAAACGCGTCCTGAAGGGAGAGGTATCCACAGCCTTATAAAGACCGCTTCGTGCCCCTCTCCAACCGATGTGGGATGTTACACGTTTTATTGATTTCCACCAATTTGCCCTTACGCCTTCACATGTATAGACTATGAGTCAAAAGCTTACTCAAAGTTTGGTAGAAATTGACAATATTCAAGCCCAAGTGTCAAAAACACAATACATACTAGACATGAAGTCCACAATATTCAAGCCATTAACAGCTGAAGCGTAAATTTTATTATCAGCAGATTGAAGATCACTATTTTAGATCCTGCTATAACAAACGCCATATATATCTTTTAGTCAGACATATCAAGAGCTCATTTTGTAATTTGGCAGTGAAAATAAGAACAAAAATAAATCCTGAGATTTCAAAATAAATCAGAACACTTACATTCATACTCGTGAAAATTACAACTTAAAACCGACTTCTAAGTACTTCTTTAAAACTAATATCCTTTTAGAAAATAAAAACCACAAAATATATATATATATATATATATATCTCATAATCATCAAAACCTCCATCAACAATATATAATACTATATTCCAACCTCAACGTCTCGACAATTAGACATTTATTTTCTTTGAACAAAAGCTCCTGCAACATATGAGAAGATCAATTTAAACAAACTGAAAAACAAAAATCTACCTTTATTTCAATTTAAACAAACTGAAAAACAAAAATCTACCTTTATTTTTTTTTTTTTCATTTTTGGTTGGAAGTAAAAAAGAGAATGAAAATAGAAACAGAGTCAGTTTAGTATCTACCTTTTATTTCTTCATCTGGTTGTTACAATCATATATCACTGAAAAACAAAAATCTATTATTAAAAAAGAACTCTGTACATAATGTCAGAAAATATTAATTCTGACAGATTTACAAAACTACAAAATAGGAAGAAGGGCTAATGTATTTTACCCTTTATTAAATAAAAAAATATATTTTTTATCAAGAAAATTGAAACAAAACAACATTATTGGAGACAGAGATTAATAATTTAACTACGAGGTTAATAACTAAGAGCAGAGCTATTAAAACTGGGAATGGAATTTTCATATATAAAGTAATCCAACTTATTTCTCCACAATCAAAATGAAGTACATAAAAGGTAATCCAACTATTTAGCTCAGATCAACCAACTTTTTGCAAACGGAGGATATTATAAAATATTCATCTTGGCCACATATTATAACTTGTTTCCCACTTTTTGCATTATCATTGTTGATATTACAATTCAGACTATTAGTATTCTAAAACCAACAAAACAATCTCAATTGGCTGGATTTGCAAGAGGTAAGGTATTTATTTCCAATCCAGTGCACAACTCTAAAATTTAATGACACTATAGAAAAGAAATAAAATATAAAACAAACGAAAGGGTATAGTTAATTACGTGCCTCACTATATAAATTTCTTCTCACACCTCCAAACACATAAGCAAACATTGTCTTAAAAGCGTACAATAATTTACTAAAGCCAATCCTTATCAGAAAGCACTATATATCCCATTGATATTTCAATCACCACTCCACATCCATAACCCATCAAGATGATCTTCCACTCGAACCCATGCATTTCCTTCCAACCACCTTCTTCTTGTATATTCGGGGACGGCGATTGTTGTGGCTCATTGTTATTCCCACACATTTTAGATAGTGGAAATCCACATAATCCCAAGTTTTCACTGTATGAATTGTTATCAAATGTGTCAAATTGTTTGCCACAAGGAACAGGACCTACCAATCTGTTTCTCAATAGGTTTAGAGCTGAAAGAGATATCATATATGTCAATTGCTGAGGAATCTCACCAACAAGCTCATTTGAAGAGAGGTCTAACCATTCAAGGTTACTCAAATTTCCAAAGCTTGACGGAATAGAACCAATCAAGTTATTATGAGAAAAGTTGAGACCTTTAAGTGATTTTAGCTTCCCAATCAATCTTGGAATCTCTCCCTGAAATTTGTTCTTTGAGAAATCGATGGTCGTGAAAATCGTTTGAATTTTCACAAATTCGGTAAAGAAGCCTTTCACGACCAAAATCACAGAATCTTGATAATAATATTCTCCTATGTACTCCAATTGGTCTGTATCTGGATCCTTCATCGCCACTAAATTCTTAAAATATTATGTTGGCAAATTACCATTGAACTCGTTATCGGAGAGGTCCATAATTCTCAACTTTTGGAAAGGAAGTGAAGTTTTGGAACTATCTATGCAACTGTGGAAACTATTAGATCTCAAGATAAGAACTTGAAGCATGGGAAGAGATTCCAACTAGTAGGGAAATGTGTCATTTATCTTGTTATTTCCAACATCTAGAACTTCCAACTTTTCACATCTGAACAAAGATTGTGGCAATATTCCACCAAGTTGATTTCCATTCAGGATGAGACACCTCAACGAATTTCCCTTTGCAAATGTTAGAGGAATTGTGCCATTCAACTTATTCATACCCAAATTCAACACTGATAAATGGACACTAAAATTTCCAATACATGGTTGAATGGTCCCATTAAGAGAATTATTAGAGAAATCGATGATGGAAAGGGAAGCAAGATTACAAATTGAAGAAGGTATCTCTCCGCTCAATTGATTGTTTGAGATTAAAAAAAAAAAAGACAGACTTTTTAACTTTGAAAAGTCATATAACCCTAGATCACCACACAAGGCATTTGAGTAAAGATTTAGGAAATTGAGATTCACTAATTGAAAGATTGGTGTTGGAATGGATCCACGAAGTTTGTTATTGCTTAAATCAAGATACTCCAAGGAATGAGACTGAAATTCCTCAATGTAACCAATGAATTGGTTATTATGAAGATCTAGATCTTTAAAAGATTTTAAAGAATATAGCCAACAAGGAATTGTCCCGTTGAATAATCTATATATATTGTTGACCCAAAAAAGAGTACAAATTAAAAGAGGCTTTAATCTTCATTCATACGCTACATATATTCACGGTGAGCATATTTTTCCAAATATAAGGTTCATTCATAGTCGACATATTACACATTACTAGAGACATCTCTATCACCAGGAAATCCTTAACTAGAGCTGCTCATTAGCTTCCAATTTGACACTTACCATAAAATGAAATTACATGAATAACCTATATTCCTATCATTTATGATACATTTGAGCATGACATCTTTGGACCTTAAAAAACTATTACAATGCACTCGAAACCTAGTAAAACTTGAAACAATTCAAATACAGAACTAAGGCTACACGTACACTATTCTACACTATCTCTAATAATTCACAAGAATAATGAAATACTAGAAATTAAATAGTTAGCTTTGATTGGTGCTCTTGGCACCTCTGGTTACATCCCAAATAGAAGCAGCGAAAAGCAAACAAATAGCTTTGAACCACAAGCTGCATTGGTTTGAAAGAGTAAAATCTAAAAGGATTGCAGTTCCTAATTTTCCACATCCGAGTGAGACTACCTCTGTGTTGGTTTGACACTATGACCCCCGCTAATCTTAAGTGTTATTAAAGCCTTTTGTATTTCCATTGTCATTGCACTATCCACACTCCCTAATGATAACTTCTTATGTGATTTTTGCAAATGAAACTTAAAGTAGCTACTTATGAAGACCAGTGTAGGTGAGTGCACATCACTAAGAAGCTACCTAATGTCCAATCCTACATCATCTGAATGTGGATCAGCGGATGGTTCAAATATAATGATAGTCATTCTCATAACGACAAGATCTTTTCATAGTAGTTGGTTTAAGAGTTTGAAAAAAACTCCAAAGTTAAAGCATGCTCAAGCGAGAGTAGTCCAAGGATGGGTAATCTCCTAGAAAGCTCTAAACCAAAAACCCCATACCGAGTGTGGTGGCCAAATTGAGGACACTTTGTCTCCATTGGTGGACTTGTCACTCTCTATCGATATAGCCAACCCTACTCCAATTCCAAAAACCATCATCACCTATGTAATAGTTTGAAACATGACTACAAGTATACAAACATGGGTGTGTTGCAAACCATATGAAAGAGTTCTTTTTCTTTCTATAGTTGATATCGAATCTAGAGAGAGTAATGTATATAATAACACTTACTTGTCTATTGGCTTTCCACTCTTTATATAGGTTTTGGGATTCTTGATCCTGAAGAAATCCAACTTACCAAGCCCTAATGGGCTTGTATCGTAAACTTTTGAATTTAGGAAAGTTACCTTATTTTCAAAATTCTTGATTCCTTTTTTATAATCAAATCTTTAACAACATATTTTCCACAAGAAAGGTTTGAGACACTTTCTTTAATTATGATAAGTAACACACTCCCTTCTTTTTAGGCTATCGTAAGCTGATTCTAGTTTATGTAAGCTGATCGAAATGGACAAAAATATAAATTGATTTAAGTTGTTCCCAAGCCTATAGAGACTTAGCCAAACAAATCAAGATCCTCGCTGTTAGGCTTTACCTCAACCTCCAACCTAATTATGTCTAGGGCCAAAGCACGAGCCTTTAATGAAATTGCCCTTTACATAATCTGACTTAAGGTTTAGACTTTTACCCTCGAGTTAAGACCAACCTACATAGTTAGCCCTTCACTCCCTCAAGTGAAAAGTTCACTTGGACGCATATATTAGTAATAAGAAAATAAACCTCAATTTCCCTAAAAATCCTTTATTATTGCTAGTACGACATGTTTAAGACATTTCAACTGACATCACTGCCACATGGCGATTCATTCTCATTACCAAATACCTCAATTAATGCTACCCCTTTCACATCAAAGGTCTTCTAATCTTAGTTGTTGATTCAAATTTTTAGATCTCTATCTTGTACATCCTTACCTTTCTACAAATATTTTACCTTCTTCATTTTCATCACCAAATATAAGAATCCCTCAAAATTTTCAGCAAAATTCACCATCCTTCACTGACCAGAAAAAATTATGTCCTACTTCAAAGATTTGCTCCTGTTGCCACTTTCTTCCATACTTTGTATGATGACACCTTAAATTCCAGCCTTTGGTATTTCATCTCCACCTCCACCACTTAAGTTTATCTTTAAGCTCTTTGTGTCCCTTACATTACTTAACTTCTTCAATTCTCCCTGATTAATGTCATCTTTTTATCCAAATTTATGTTTAAATTCCTTGTTGCATTGCTTTTCTAGGTTGTTATTAATCTAGTCTTAACTTTCCTAAGGGAAGTTTTTAATTTTTGCTAAGTACTTCCCTTTACCATTTCGGTCATTAATAATGTCTTCAAACACATCTAACCCATCAACTTGTATAGATAAATAGATGAACACCAATCTTCCAAAGATAGGTCATTAGGATTACAAAAACATCCAAAACTCTCTCAAGGATGAAAGTTCCTCCAATAAACCTGGCCCAGTTTCTAGAAAACTGCCTAGTTTCTGGAAAACTGCCTAGTTTCTTAGACAATGAATATTCTACAAAACTGGCCCAGTTTCTTACTGGGCCCTCCAATAAAGTAACTCCTACTGAGGGTTCTGCTAAAAAGCCTCAATTCCATTAAAAGTTGGACTATAGAGCCTCTATCGACTCCAATTCCCATAATTCCAAGAATATGGGAAGTGAAGAGGCTTCATCATCCTATATCTCTATTGAAAAAGCTGACCCTTCATCGTCGTCAAAGGGGGGAAGCTAAAAGGGACCCAGCCAAATATCAGTCTCTGATACAGGATCCCGAACAACTCCTTAAGGTCAGCCATATATACCACTTTTCACATGTTTTTATCAACCATGCTGAGGAAAATGAGTCCCCACTCTCTATCCACGGTGGCTTTACATGCTTTCATGAAATTCCATTCAAGCTTGGCCTTCACTTCCCTATCCCATTGCTAATTCAAAAATTTCTCATACACTTTGACCTCGTACCAGCCCCAACTCATGCCAAACTTCTAGAGGGACTTGCTAGGACTTTCTATCCTCTCTAAGCTCCACAACATCACTATTACCACCAAAATCTTTCTAAGATTCTATTCTGCTTAAGAGAGCACTGACGAGAGATTCTGCTTTCAAGTGAGCACACATATAAAAAAGAAACTTTTGGTTGACACTTCTTCTGGTGACAAGAGGTGGCAGAACAAATTCCCCTTTGTCATTGGTGCTTCGAGACAAGAAGATCTGAAGACAAATCTTGTAACACCCCGTCTCGAGGTACATCAGAAATTTCTCAAGTTGGCTGCCGTTGACCAAGAAGGGTTAAATTTTGACTTTTTGACTCGGTAAGAATTCTAGGTTGATCGAGGCACCATTTCAAAGTACGCATCAATCCAAATCCGTAGACAAGTAGTACATCAAAAATGGAGTTACGGTTTGAAAGTTATGAGTAAAATAAGTTGAGGTCTGTACTGTCCGAGGGTGCCAGAGTTGACTTTTTATTCTTGTAAAATTGAGCTTTGATTTATGTATGGTTGTGAAGTACTCATCGATACGAGCTCGTAGACTAGCGGCATGTACGATTTGGACATGTGGTTGGAAAGACCTGTGAAGTTTTTCCAAGACAGGTATTATTATTCATCGATCTATGAGTGTGCGTGAACAGCGACGCCATGTGTAGTATTATAAAGGGTGCCATGTGTCACGATAAGGAAATGCCACATTTCAGACAATTAAATACTACATTATTTTATTATTTTTATTTTATTTTATTATATTATATTAGTATTTTAATATTATTTTATATATTTATTTATTTATTTTCTTTTTCTTTTCTTCTCCCCCACATGGGAAAATACCCACGGGCCACTCTTCTCCTTCCTTCTTCTTCCTTTTCTTCTTCTTTCTGGAACTCTCTGGAGCTCTCCCACTCTTCCTCCCCGCCGATCATCCTTCTCCTTGTGCTGCTATTAATGCCAGCCAGACTGAGCATCAACGCCATGCCCAGCTGACGACCCATCATGCCAGCAATTCCATGGTGCTTTCCATTCACCAAGATGGTAGGAGACGCGCAGAAAAACACCATAAAAGCCGACGGCTGGCTTCCTTTCAATGCGTTGGATTTTTACCGTTTCCGGTCAACTTCTGGTCCTCTCTCACTAATCTGAACCTTCCAAAGATGATGGTGATCCCCATTTAGCTCAATTTGATCTTGTTTGTGGTGCACCAAGAGGACACACTTGACAGCATTTTCTGACAAAAATTCAGACCACCGCCGACGAGTTAAGCTAAGTTAATTTAAATATTGGTAATCTTTGTCTCTCAAGCTTCTATTTGATATTTAATATGTCAATTGTTTGTGGGTATTTAGAATTTTGCTATTTCTAGGGTAATATCATAATTGTGGTGAAATTTGAGTAAATTATAAATATATGTATACGTGTATGTATATATGTGTGCGTGTGTTTATCAATATGAGGTTTTGACATGTTTTAGAATTCACAATGCTAAGGTGGTTTAAATTTTGGAGGATTTTGAGTTTATAAATGAGCAAGGTTCCTATATATACATATATATATGCTACTAGTATATAGTGCTCAAGAGAGATTTTCTTTGTCCTTTGTTTTATCGTGTTTAGCTGTTGCTTGTCTTATGGAAGTGATAGTTGGCAACTCTTTAGAAGGGTAATGTTAAGTTCCTTTGTATTTATGGGGATACTTGTTGTTAGTGGTGCCGAATTAATAAAAGCTTAAGTTGGGGTATATATAGTAAGATGACCATATGGAGGAGTTGTTGTACTCTATACATATATATATATATATATCTGTACACTCAATTAAAGGTTCACCAACAAAAATGGTGTATGGGTGCCAGGAAGCTTTGCTTAGCATTTGAGTTGGGTGAGTAATTGGAACATTTGAAATGCTTGTATACTATGTACTCTAGTTATGTGATCATAATGCCCAACTTTAACTTATAATGCCCAACTTTAACTGCTTAAGTTTATGTAAATGCATGCACATATACATGATATATATATATATATATGTATGTGCGTGTGTGTGCATGTCTGAATATATATACATATATATATATATATATACTTAGTACATAAAGAAGTTTGCACATATTATATTTTATATCATTCAAATTTTTGAAGAATATTATATATGTTTTAAATTTTAAGAGGAATTGTTATTTGATTTAAATGTCTTATTTTTATGTGATTTAAATTATGTAATAATTTTTATATTGTTTTGGTGAAATTTGATTTCATGGATTTAAAGAAACATATTTATTTAAAATTTAGTATTTCCAAAAAAAAATATATTTATGCATTAATTAATTAATTAATTAATTAATATTCATAAATTTGATTTTATCTTATTTTATCAAAACACATTATTTTAATAATATTATAAAAATTTAGAGTTTTAGATGCACTATACACGTACCAGTGTTCTGTAGTTGTAGATGTAATTAACGTGCAGATGGGATTAGCGCACATGTTGATTTATAAAGTTGTCCTGTGGTTGCCATCGGACCGAGGGTAGGCAGGGTATAATGCACAGTGGGCATCAGCCACTCTCCTCCATGGCCAGGATGCCTGTTAGCAGCGGCACAGTGGGACGCCACGCGATCATATGCCAGTTCCTCTCTTTAACCTCCCTATCAGATGGTGCTTTAGGACACTGGGCACCGTAGGACACCACTGGTATATAGTATCTGCATCAAGTATCTTTTGTGTATATATATATATATATATTTTATATTTGTATGTATCACACCATACGGGGACAGTGATCCGATGTGGTCCATGAAGAGCTAGCCTTGTGACTATGTTACCTACGAGTCCTGGAGATTGGACGGCCAATCTAGGCAACCAACTTGGACTATATTGGTAGCAGGGTGCTGGTGATAGCTAAAATCATGGATTGTGCACCATGTTGGAGGATATCGTTTGTACCCTTGATACGAGTGTATATTTAATAATATTTTTTTGAATTTTAAAATATTATTTGATCTAGTATTATTCTATCTATTCATAACCTGATTTTCTAGCATTATACTTAATTGCTTTTATTGTCATTACTATTATTAATATTATTCTCATTATTAATATTACAATTATTATTTATCAGAATTATGCTTACAATTATTTTCATTATTACTAATATTATGATCATCATTATGATTATTATTTTTATTTTTAGTATTGCCATTATTTATTTTTATTTTTATTATTTTTATTATTTCTACTATTATTACTAGCATATGATATATCCAGACAAGTATCACAACCTACGGGCAAGAAAGATAGCCATTGGGCAAGTATAATAGTCCTTGGACAAGTTGTAGCCTTTAGGCAGGTGAGATAGTCCTTGGGACAGCTATGATTATATGATAGGCCTTGGACAAGTGATTACCTTCGAGTAAATATGACAGATGATATTAGTACTATTTTTATCATGAAAACGATTGCTATTATTATTAATGTTGTTGATGTGATGATTGTTTTACTTTTCTTCCTATATTACACATCGGTATATTTTGTAACACAATATTTGAAAATGTACGGCAATAAATGGGTGGTGTGGGTGGACGTGAATGATTAAAGGTATAATTGGTTGTTTATTTAGTTGAATATTCCTATTACATATATATACATATGTGTTTTATATAAATTGTTACCGAAGTGCTGCCACTCTAAAAATTATTGCAGTAAGGTGGGAGGGATAAGGTGGTACCATATAGGAGTGTATCTTTGTGCAGGTAAATTTTGTGGTAAGTCCTTCCCTTAGGGGGGATGCTGCCAGATTTTCTATTGGAAGGTTCGGTGGTGTTTCCCTGGGATCAAGGCTTGTCTAGGGTTCCAGTGAGGGATCTTGGACAAGTCTTGACAGTTCTAGGGTAGTTAAGAGTTCCTGAAATTTCAATTTTGAAATATCCAATTATTAAAATTTTACACAGATCCCAGCTGTAGTCCACTTTCTAACATAACCTTCTCTATCATCTTTGCAAACTGACACCTCAACAAAGAAACAAAGACATTTTCAAAGGCTAAAAATACTACCATAGCTTAGCTAAAGTCTCTTGCAAACAAAAGTTTGAGATCAATTTTGACCAAGGAAAACTTCATAGCCTCAAAACTCCATCTTAATCGAGCTTCATTTCCTGCAGGCATTCCTTTATATTCGAATTTAAAAGTCACAGCTAGCAGGCTAAGGATTTCTAAATTTGATTGATTACATCATTGAAATTTCATTTCTTTTGGACCTATTCTTAATGCTTGGACTCATCTCGTTAAACAACTCCAAGCCATGGAAAACAAAACTACCAGAGCCCTGAAGCCAAGCCTTTCCAACATCCTCTACAATGTCAAAAGAAATGAGGATAAGAGGAAGAAGAGAAAGAATGAAGAGGAGAGCCTCAAGCTTGCTGATCCCAAAGTATCAAATAGAATGGCATAAAGACAACTCACTCTCCATGGCAAGGGCAAGGCGCCCGAGGTGAGGCCTAACATCATTAACCTGACCATGGAACCCTTCAATCCTCCGATGAAAAGAGTGAAACCGGAAGCCATAACCATCCATGAACACGCTGACCCCACAACTCCTAAGGTGGATGGCATTTGTTTGATGCATACTACTTGAAGGAACGTCCTTTCAAGACAACCCATCTACCTATCTAAAACTTCTAGTAGCCTCCAGCACCTCTACTGACACCGAGGCCATAAAGCAAATCGGCTTTCAATTTCTACCCGAAAGGGTGTGGTGAAAGCTTTTTATTGTAAGTCTATATTTAAT
Organism: Ziziphus jujuba; assembly: GCF_031755915.1. Taxonomy (NCBI): domain Eukaryota; kingdom Viridiplantae; phylum Streptophyta; class Magnoliopsida; order Rosales; family Rhamnaceae; genus Ziziphus; species Ziziphus jujuba. Next base: position 23,716,767 of record NC_083381.1, on the reverse strand, counting down.
CTTATTTAACCACCAATTATGATATTACCTACTTAAACTTTGATGTATTATGTAGGCTGCCATAGAGATTCTTGACTCAAAAAATCTCCACGAGGAAATTAGAAAAGAAAATAACAAGCTAAAGCTGGAGCTGGAAAAACTAAAGAAAAAATTACAAAGACAAAAATTACACAATGTCCTTCAAAAAGAAATATACAGATCTGAATGAAGCTTGAGAGGAGGTTGAGAGGGTGGAGGCTGAAAAATCATAAGTGAAGAGATAACAGGACAATGCAATTTGTACTTTTTCATAGTAGAATCAATGACTTCTTCCAATGTATCCATATTCATAAAATCCTTTTTTTTTTAACATTAATAAATTTCAAAAATTTCCATGATGTCTTAGCTAACGACAATAGAGCCTATCTCCATTTCTGATGACAAGATCCAACAACAAGACCCTACCAAGAACAACTACTGTATTTTCAACATATTCCCTCAAGTCCACTACACTAGAACTTTCTAACAAAGGAGATCCATGTGAATAACTGCAAACCAATAATAAATTTGAAGAATTTCCAGGCCATCTTAGCTAACTAAGTGACATTCAAGATGTGACTCATAATGTGATATCCACAAAGCACCACAAATAAAATTAAGCCATTGACAGATTGAGGATTTAATTGATCATCTGAAAGTTTTCTTTCTAACTTTCATATTTATGTCCTATCATTAAAATCATAGACAATCAAAACCCAAAAAGTAACCCAAAAAAAAAAAAGAGGAAAAAGAAAAGAAAAGAAACAAATTATGGATAGATCCTCTTAGTTTCTCAAAATGTATGCATGTAGTTCAACCAAAAAGGTAATTGGTTACAACTTGGCAATAAATGTTTTTAATTTTTTCTTAAATCATAAAATTTATTTCTTAGTAATGGCATGAGGACCAAAATATTCACCAAAAATATTTATTAAATAACACCTGTTAATAAATTATTGGTTAGCATATTTATATAACCTAAATATGGATAATCTCTAAACAGACAAATATTTTTTTTTTTTTTTTACATTGTTAGGCATAAAATATGCATAATTTTATGTCACTTTATTAACTTATTATTTGCTAATTTGTGCTTAATTATTATAAAAAGTCACTAAATATTTGATTTTCTAATAAAGGTGAAAGGCAAGGAATTTAGTAATTTTAACAAAAAATTTGAATTTCTTGATCAAAAAATGATGGGAATCAAGATTTGAGCTTAATTGGACCAAGCATTAGGAAAATTTAAAAAAGATTCATGAAGATTCCTTCAAGATTCCTTGAAGATTACATAAAAATTATGTTGAGAATTTTATAGTGGAAGTATATGGCATATGAATTCTAACGATCTCATAATTTCAAATATCACATTCAGATTCTGAGGTGTGAGTGAAAAGTTATTGCCATTTGAACTTTTGAATTTATAAAAGGAAAGTTTCAAAAAGCTTGGAGATTCTAAGTCCATCCTCACCATTGATCAAATCAAGGAATATAATTCATCCATATGGCAATATATTATTTGTTCAACCCATCAAGCATCTCCAAGATTCAAAGATCAAAGTTAAATGTCAAGATTTAAAGATTAAAATCTGTTCGGTTTGGTTAGTTTTTTGCCTTTTTTTTTTTTTTTTTGGCAAATTGAATGAAAACGAATATTCAACTGGGTTAGTTTGGTCAGGTTGAATATTTAAATATTTTTTAAAATTTTTTTAATTTTTTTAAAAAATATTATTATTTTTAAATTATTTATATTTAATATTATAAATATATTTAATTAAATAATCTAAAAACATAAAAGTATATTATGAATATAATTAATTATAATAAAATAATAAAAATTATATAATATATATGTTCGGTTTGGTTTGAGTTATTTTTAACCTAAACCAAACCAAACCGAATCGAACTGAACTAGGTTTGGTCAGTCTAGTTCGATTTGTGCTCACTCCTAATTTCAGTTAAGCCTCTCCAAAATTCTCAAGCACTCTTTTGGCCCCCATTTACCACATGCCATGGTCTCCTACTTTCCAAGTCATTTTTTATCCTATTTTTATTTTCCTTTGTTAGTGATCTTTTTTTTGGAGATTTTGGAAATTTAGGTGACCTAGTAGAGTAGGTAAACTTGTGTGAGCAATAAGAAATAACATTCTATATAAACCCATTCTTTTTGGACGGCATAGACACATATGCATAGATACAATTGGAGAGAAAATTAAATGAGAGATTTAAGAGTTTGAGAGGAGACTTAGGCGCAGCAACATTGAGGGATTGACCATCCATTGTGTAGCCAACCTCCTTAGGGTTTTCAACACCATTGGACCATTGTTTGAAGCTTGTATCAAGGAGAAAACTTGAAGAACAAATGCAGCCACAATCAACACCATCAAAATTGTGGACTTAATCTACTTGTGTCTTTTAGATTTATTCTTTGTTTTTCAATTGTTAAATATTCTCTTTAATATTTTGATGATCGATTTGATTTTTGTTATGCAATATTTTTTTATTTTCTAGGGTTGAGACGTAGCCCATACTATGAATTTTTAATTTATTTATGCATGGACCTTTTTTATTAATAATTTATTTGTTAATAATTTACTGTGTGTTTAATGCTTTATAGGATTCATCTCCTTGAATTATTTTGATATTGTTTATATCTAGGAATAGAACAGATAATGAGAAAAAACAATAAAATAGATAGGAATTTTAGCATGCCGAATTTTGTCGTACCTATGATGCCATAAGAATGCTTGATCATCATTATTATTGTAATTTACATGTCTTAGACTTTAGATAATCCTAGATTAGAAACAATTAGGCTATCTTGTGTGTTCTTTACCAACTGATTAAGGAATTAACAATTTTGGTATTTTATGATTAAGTGTTGGTTAACAATTATTATTAATTAATTTGATTTCATGCATAATTGAAACATCCTATACTTAAGTGTACCATATTTTTTTCACATTTTAACCAAGTTTGATCAAAGTTGACCAAGGTTAATCATAGGAATGTCAATTTGCCCGCACACCCCGGTTTTTCCCTAAGATCGAGGCCGCAAGGTGGGCTCGGGATAAATCCTTAAGGCCTGAATCAGGGATGGGTCGAGACCAAAGAATAAAGAACCCAACCCGAACCCACCCGATATATATTTACTTATCTTTTTTTATATTTTATATATTTGGACAATTATATATTTTTAAGAATGTATTTTATTATAATCGTAAATTTGAACCTTGATGTATTTTATTGTATTTTTATTACATTTTCGTCACTTTATTTACATTTTATTTATGAAAAAATACATATAAATTTCTTAAAAAAATTATATCAATTATTTAAAAAAAAAAAATAAAAAAAAAAGGAAGACCGCCCCGCCCCTCCTCTAAAGAAACGGGAAAAATCGCAGGGACGAGATATAAATTTCCCGTGAGGACGGGGATGAAATTTTAAAAATTGGCCCTGTCTCGTCCTGTTGACGTTCCTAGTTAATCAAGTAAGTCCCATAATTGACTTTTTGATACAGATGGAATTTCGCTTTGCCCAAAGCACTATTACAAAGTATGCATTATTATGAGTTCATAGACTAGTAATATGTCAAAATTGGAACTGAAATCATAAAGTTATGGTTAGAACATAGGTCGAATTTTATTTGTATAAATTATAGCTTTAACTTATGTGCCATTGCATAGTCCTAGTTGATACGAGTCCTCAGACTAATGGCACATTTAATTTGGACTTATTGTTGAAAAGTTATGGGTCTGTAAAGTTACAATTATTTTCTAGACCGACTTCACTAAGTATTTTTGGGAGACATATATAAAATGTGGGATTAAAGGCATAAGCTAACACATGCCATATGTCAACATGTGAATCACTCCCATTAGTGCATAATGGCACCAGGGAGGGTTTTTATTAGGCCACTTAGCAGTGAGGGAAGAGGGAAAGAGGAGAGAGAGCACCTATGAATCATAAATCTCCGATCACATCCTTGTTGCACGTGCCACACCATTGTAAAACTCGCCTCAAACCCGACCGACCAGCCACAAATCTTAGTGGGCTCGCCAATGACATGCCGAGATTAGGTGATTTCTGATGGTAGCGATCATTGGCTTTCCCAGCCAATTTCACCCTTTCCATCCACCACCTCTTACCCACTGAAAAACTGATCAATCCTTAAAATTTCATAACCAATGGGCCACCTATCGCTACGATCAAAGACTTTTGCAACGATGACGGCAGCTCATCGATCTCCATTTTCCAGCAAGATTTAAGCCAATCCACCATTCTTTTCCACCCCTCCTAAACTTAAATTTGAGGTCTATTTGGCTCATTTCAAGCTAGATCGTGAGATCAAAAAGCATTAAGTTGGTCAGGTCTTTCCAGCAAGATTCTGGCCATCGCCGCCGAATCTTCGATAAGTAAGATCTAATTTGTAACCCTCGTACTTTAAGCTTCAATTAGTAAATAGTTTGCTAGTTTTGGTTGAGATTTATGTTTAAAATCCTGAGTGAATTGTGTGTAAAATACATGATGAAAATAATATTTTAATGGATATTGTATTTTTGTTGATATTTTAAGTATAGACATGATATGTGCTTTAAATGTTTTGGTTCACTATCAAATATTTAATTAATTAATTTTTAAATATATGCTTCAAAAGTTCAAATGCGTTAGTGAATCAAAAGAAAAAAGCAATTAATTAAATATTGTTACAATATTTGACCATATCATTTGATAAATGAATTTAATGATTATTCTTGATTATTATCATTTGACATAATTCTTGATTATTCAACTGTATCCATAAAACATATATCACAATATTTTTTTACAGAATAAAACTAGTAATTCCAAAGAATAAAAGATAAGGAAAAAGAATTACTAACATTTTTCATATGTTTTATTATGTCAATGGATTAAATCTAATGGATAGCATAAAACTTTTTTTTTTTTTGTTTAATTATTCTATTTTAGTCTTTTGAAATTTTGAATGGCTAGCTAGCTTCCTATTAATCAAAGAAAGGAAACCAAGCCATTAGAAAATGGAGACCGACAAAGAAAAAGAAAGAGAAGCAACGATGACAATGAAAACCAAGCCATTAGAAAATTGTAGTAATGACTAGCTAGATTTTTTCTCATATATGCTAAGCTATATATAAGATATAGTTTTTATGTATTTATATATATATATATATATAACAAATTCAAATTCTTTTGTTTTACAGAAATTTGTAGAAAATAAAAGTGAATTGTCCCTTATTGCATTCAGCTAAAATGATTTTAATTTTGAATTTTCTTTTTCTTGGAGTTCATATATGTAACTGAAAAGCAACCTTGGTTCATGAGAGATCGTAAAACACATTATCACCCAAAGCGGATTTAATTTCTTTTTTCTATTATTATTATATACCATCAATCACATCGCTGCCAGCTTTTAGTTAGGACATGTAATTCGTTTTTATTAAAAAAAAAATTAATAATTTTTTTGGACAGTTTGGACAGCTCTAGTCTACCACTTATATACATGGATAAAAAGAAGCAATTAAATAAGACTCATTTGGTCTTTGCATGCGCTTTTTCAAAATATATATATATATATATATATTTGTGAAATTAGACGATTCAAGCACAAAAATATTGTGGTTTGAGAAAACTATAAGAAAAGTCTATTTCTTCATGGTCAGTCTTTTCTGTTCTTTTTTTTTTTTCCATCAATAAACTACAAAAAGGTTGTCAGGATCCTTTTCGAAATTCTACAAAGACTCCAATTAAGGGAAACTCATCAAAAATTCTACAAAAAAAATCTGACATTATATCCCTATAAATTAATTTTTTTTCAAATCTAACTCTCTATAGAAAATATACTTCTACATGTTCATATAGCCGCTCACACTTTCCATATACTACAATTTCATAAATTTATAGCATTTCACAAATATACTAGTACATAAATAATAATAATATAAATCATCTCAGATCCATAATATATTTAGTAATGATGAATACAACCATAACAATAATAGTTATGATAATAAAAACAAGCTCGATCCCAAACCTTAAGCGGTACAAACCACACCTCCAAATCTAGGAAATATTATGTTGTTAAAAAACAATAAATTGTAAGATATTTTTAAATAAAATATATTAAAATAAACATATAAAAATAATACGTTAAATTAAATAGTTAAGGTCATAACAATAATTCTGATAACATCACTACTATCCAAAACCAACGTAAATACATATTTTTATATATACATAAATATGGATATGTATACAATCCTTCGAAAATTCTGAATAACCTATTCGTTGATACATCTATCCGAAGATTAAAATACCTATTCGAAGGCTAATCCAGATCTCTATCACAAGCACTATATGAAATTTCTAACTACTTTATTATATTGTTCATGCATTTCCAAATCTAGATAATTATTAACTAAATAACTAAAGTAATCATGCAAATAATAACAATAATAATAATAACATTATTATTATTATTAATCAAATAATAATAAACATGTACTAAAATATTAAAATTGAATAATATTCATAATATTGAAAATAATAGTAATAATAATAATTTATTTAATATTCATACTAGTAAAGAAAAAATACTTGATGTACCATACTATATAATAATGCACAGCCCCATAATATCAATCAACCAAAGGCATAATCAACATATGTAACCACCCGCACAATTAGGGATACTTGCCTACTGTGATCATCCAACCTGTTGGTCTTGTAGGCAGCATAAATACGATACTAAATAGCTCATAAACCTAACCAAGTCATTGCCACGATGCTGTATGGTACACCTAAGACATAATATATATATATATATCTAAAAGACACCTGATGCACCATACTATATACCAGTATTACCAAGTGATACTTAGCATCCTAAACACCACTTGACAATGGTGAGTGGAATAGAACTTGCATGTGGCCCCTTTAGTATCCTAAAGATGCCGGTGTTAAATAAGTTATCATCCTATGGTTAAAGGAATGGTGGCTAATGCTATCACTACAAAATACTTGCCTTACTCTTACCCATCTTACCTCTCATAAGAATGGCTAAACCTATTGTCCTTCCGTCATGGAGCGAGTGGCTAATATCATCACTATAAAATACCTGTCTATCCTCACTCACCACAACTGACAAAGGACGACTAAGTATAACCTGTGCTCTGAAATCAATAATACACATATATGTATACAAAGAATACTAGTATTTTATATACCATTTTGAAAAACTTGATTTTTTATAATTCCATTTTAAAACTATAAATAGATATTATAAATAAAAATAAATAAAAGAAATTTATATAAATAGTACTTCTTAATTTCAAAATCAACCCAAATAAATAAATACAACCATTTTCCACAACCAACTTCCGATACTATGGATACACCAAATAAACACATTAAAAACCCAATTCAATTTTAAATATAATAGTAATAATATATATATATATATATATATATATATATATGCATTTATATATATATATATGTGTGTGTGTGTGTGCATATGAATATAAGCATAGATGGGGACAACCACATAAAAATACCAAGTTAAAATAATATTGGTTAAATATTTAACATTTTTTTTTCTAAGCATTACTTCAAAAAAACAAAACCATTCGCAATATAATATTTATATAATTCATAAATATACGTTTATATATATATATATATAAATAAACAAACATAATCCTAACAACATTTATATCACAATGTATACTTAATAATTTATAACATCCACACTAGGTGGTACTCCCAATTCAAAAAAAATATGAATAAATAAATAAATAAGTAAATAATTTAACTAATTAAATACGTAAGCAAATAAACGAATAAATAAATAAATAAAATATTATCACCACAACTCGATTGTGCACCAACCATGCCATGCTAATGCAAGTAAGAAACAAGTTTTATTAGATAACAACCATCATGCTTATGTTAAAAGTTATAAACACAAACATTTCTCATAGTTAATTATACTTCAAAAATTCTCACACTGCTTAGATGCCAACTCGAGGACAAAAGCATAAAATGATTTCACAAAAAAAAAAAAAAAAAAAAAGGGAAACATATTTTCCCCTCTTCTTACATCTATAATACACAAGAAGCATTTTAGGGGTCCCTAATCTTTGCACACATGAAACCTTAATTAGAGTAAAGCCTCATCATTCGAAACAAAAAAAGAACCATTCCATATAGAGAAATGTAAAAGCTAAATGTCAACAACCTAGCAAATATAATAACAAGACGTCTAGTCTGGCAAACATTATTCAACTTCTGTTAATATTACCCAAAGACCCAACATGACTTTAAAGAGCTATTATGAACAAGCTTCATTAACAACGTCCAACAACAACAAATATTTCATTTTTATCTGACATCACTGACTGCTAGACAAAGATTATCATCTCATTGGAAAACTTAGATTTCAAATATAGCCAGGTAAACCAAACATGAGTATTCGTGCCTTTTGTATTCCCATCAATTGTTATGTCTTCATGCTTTGATCAAATGCTGCTAATCATATATATATATATCTATGGGGCACGCTTGATTCTTGCTTTGTATACATCTTTTGCATTGAATATATATAAATATATAATGTTTTACTTAGGAGATAGCTTTCAAAATATTATCAAGACAGTTCCAAAGTTATCTATCGGAACCCTCAAATAGCCTAAGTGGCACGCTTGCTTCTTACTTTATATACATATTTACATTGAATATATATATATATATATAATGTTTCGCTTAAGAGATAACTTTCAATATATTATCACGATTGTTCTAAAGTTATATATCGGAGCCCTCAGATAGCCTCAACTAGTGAAAATCCTACCGGAAGTTCTGCAGAAAATCTGAAAGTTCTCTCCTGTAAATTGGACTTTCTCAAATATTTCTTACATAGGAAACTCACTCCAAAAATATATATTTGCTTTATTCCTCCCCTACTTACTATAATATTTCACAAATTTGCAGGACTTCAACGATAATGATGTAATAATATAAATATAAATGATAAATAATAATTCATAAGTACATTTTCATATGTCAGGACCCTTCAAGTAGTTTCCTACTTGAACCCAAGAATGACCCTAACTCTCCCTAAATTTTAACTCAACATAGGAAATACATACTTCTACCAATTCATAGTCGTTTACACCTTTCACTTACTATGGTTCCACAATTCTATAGCACTTCACAATTATATTAGCACATAAATGTAAACAAAAATATAATAATAATAACACGGACCATCCCAAGTTCATAACATATGTAGCAACAAGGGATACAACCATAACAGTATTCATAGTAATAATAATATTGACAACAAATAAAGACAGCTTGGATTCCAAAGCCTAAGTCATACAACCAACATTTCGGCATCTAAGAAATATACAAATATGAGTATATGTTGTTAAGAAACAATAAATTGTAAGATATCCTGAAGTAAAATAAATTACATTAAAATACACATATAAAAATTAATACTTTAAATTGAATGGCTAAGGTCATGACAAAATTTGCAATAACATTACCACTATTCAAAACCAATGTAAATATCTATTTTTTATACACATACATAAATAAGAATATGTATACAATCTCTTAAAAGATTTGAGTAACCTGCCTATAGGCTAATACACCAGCTCGAAGGCTAATATACCTGCCCCAAAACTGAAATACCTGCCCAAAAGCTGACTTGGGTTTTTGTTATTGATACCATATGAACTTTCCCGCCACTTAGCTATGTTACACATGCACTAATGTACCTTACAATGTACCAATGCACAATCCTAGGATATCAGTCACTTGTAGATATAGTACTACTATCAGTACAGTCAGGGATGATTACCTATGATAGCTATCCAACCTATTGATCTTGTAGGCAGTAGAAACACTAATGGACCACTAGTAGACATACTCCATATCCAACCACCTATTACTATAACCAGATTAGTGTCATGGCATTATATGATACACGTAACACATAACATAGTATGTCTATATATATATAACGAAAGGCCCAATGCACTATACAATATATCAGTGCTATCAAATGATATTTGACATTCCAAACACCATCTAACAGAAAACAGGGAAGAAGAGAACCTACACACGACCCCTTTACCATCCTAAAAACATCAGTGTTAAATAAGCTTATATCCTACAGCTAAGGAGAGGATTACTAATGCTATCACCATAAAATACGTACTTATACTCACTCACCTTATGTAACACCCCGTCCCAAATCACACCGGAATCTGTGCACGTTGACCGAGGTTGACCGTTGACCGAGCGGGTCAAAAGTTGACTTTTTGTCCCAGTTGGAATTTCTAGTTGACCAGGGTACCGTGGCGAAGTGCATGATGCCCCGAGTTTGTAGACTAGTAGCACGTCGAAAACGGAGCTACGGTTTGAAAGTTATGGGCAAAACAAGTTGAGGAGCAAATAGTCTAAAAGGTGCCGGGAGTTGACTTTTTTTTGTTGTGTAATTTTATTTTGACTCTTGTATGGTTGTAAAGTACTCGTTGATACGAGTTCATAGACTAGTGGCACGCTTAAATCGAACATTTGGTTAAAAAGTTATGAACGTTTGAAGTTCGCCGGATACCGTAATATTTTATTATATCTGGCTTAAGTGCACAGTAACGCCATGTGTCATCACCTGATTGGTCCACGTGGATGAACAATGTCACCACGGTGGCCTTTATTTGACAAAAATCTCAGGGAAGAGAGAGAAAGAGAGAGAGGAGAGAGAGAGAGAGAGAGAGAGAAACTGACCGGCTGCCGGCATCTTCAAATTTTTCGGCCGATTCTCGTTACACGTGCCGGCCAGACGGAAGCCTCTCCCCATTTCCAGCCAAACCCCAAAATTTCACGGTTGTTGGTCGCCGGACGCGCCCAGATTGAGGCGGCGAAGTTCGACTACGATTTTTCCCTCCACCGCCGTTTGCCCTGTTTCCGGCCATTTTTAGGCCACACGCGCCAGCCACCCCTCACCACCTCCTCAAGTCCGACCTACCCACCAAATTTCACGGCCATCAGACCTCCGATGCGCGGGGATCGGAGCTTTTTCCGGCTAGGGGCCGAAATTCTTCAAACCCCGATTTCTCCGCCGTCCGGCCTCCGTTTGCCTCACCGCCGGTCCCGTTGGAATCCTCTCCCCTCGATCTACAAATCTACCAAAAATCTCAGCCAACGGCCACCGCACGCGCCACCGCCGGCAACGATTGCCGATGACCGCGGCGGCTCGCCAAAAGTTACTGTTCCGACGAGTACCCAGTCGCACCGCCGGTCCTTGTCCACTGCGTTCGACCTCCTGAACCCGAATCCGGCATCCTTTTCCGCCAATTCGCAACGGTTTAGGAGAATTGAGGAGTCGAAACCCGAAAACTTTCCGGCAAGATTCTGGCCGCCTCGGGTCCGACCACCAGAAAGTAGGACCGAATCCGTGATCCTCATCACTCAAGCTTTGATTCGGTATATAACTCGTAACTTTAAGATGTCGTTTGTGTTCGCTTCCCGGGTACCCATTTGGGAATTACCCGATTAAAATATTAATATATTTGGTTGGTATACTGTGGATGTTTTAGGTGCACGTACGAGTAGTGGAGTTGATCCTGCGGAGGATCTTAGCTGATTTACGCGCTTAAGGTGAGTGACCCACCTTTAAAAATATTTTGGGTAATTAATTATGTTTAATTGGTATTTAAATTATGCTCATGTGGTACAATTTAGTTATGATTTTATTGTGATTTACTTTATTTATTATGCATGAGCAAAGTATATTTCGTTAATAGTCATACGTGGTTTTAAGTATTATTTTTCGGGCATAATTGGGTTACATATTTTATGAAAATATTTGTTTAAATTGGTGGTTTAATTTTATAAATTATGCCCGCGGTATTTTAATTGTTGAACCTCGTATTATGATAAAAATTATGGTTTTATTTGTTATCGATGTTTTCATGCCGGTTGTTAAATAAAAATATGTGGGATGGTAAGTGTGAAATTTTGATATATTTTCCACGGTAATTTTGGAAAACGGTACAGTTGGTTTAATAATTATTTTAGACGCATTCATATAGTATTGGTGTTCTGGTATATGTATATGTGGTTCAGCACGCAAGTATTATTATTTCTCCCGTGAGTTGCCATTGGACTGTGGGTAGGCAAGTTTGTTATTGGCCACAGCCGCCCCCCTCTTTGGCCGGGATGATGGTTTCAGCAGCGGTACTGTCGGGACGCCGCAGTGCCGTTTGCAAGTTTCTCTCTTTAATCTCCCCGCCAGTCGGTGCTCAGGACGCTGGGTATCGGAGGGCATCACTGGTATATGGTGTGGTGCGTCAAGTGTAATTTTCAAATAAAATTTCAAACCCCAAAGGTGTTCAAAAATTATTTATTATAATTTATTACATTTTAATTATATATTGGGGTATTTATTTATTTATTATTTATCAAATGGTTTGATCCCTTGGTTTTCGGAAAGTACGAATATCGGGTTTTGTGAAATTGTTTTCAAAAGGAAACATTTCCAACGGAGTGATTGGTGAGAGTTTTGAGGGAAAATTATTATTTCCAACTGTTATTATTTATTTATTAATTGTTGGTATTAATTCAATTCCCTTATTTGTTATAATATTATTAATATTATCATTAAAAGTGTTCGGTAGTTAGGGTCACTCATTGAGATGATTAGCATCTCACGTTTTTAAGTTCCGTTCCCTTAGGTGCAAGGGGTGATAGACGTTCTTCCAGGCGAACCAGTTCTCCGCTGCTATCGTGTTTCGAGAAGTACCTTTGTACTCATTCATTTCAGTTGTATTATTTCTTTCATCTTTGTTTTATTTCTGTTGATTAGCACTTCATAAAGCTCTGTATACTATTTGGACACTTATGTTTTATTTATGCACTGGGCTGCTTTTATTGTTGTGAAGTGCTGTAAATTGTGTAACAAATTGTAGTTTTGCGGGAGGAATAAGGGGGTCAATATAGAAGTGCGTTTTCAGTGCAGGTAATTTTTCGTAAGTCCTACCCTTAGGGGAGGTGCTGCCGGATTTTCCGTTGGAAGATTTGATGGTATTTCTCTGGGATCAGGGCTTGTTTAGGGTTCCGGGGAGGAATTCTGGACGGGTCCTCACACCTTAACTCTAATAAAATGGCTAAATATAACTTGTCATCCTTTTAGTTATATGGAGGGTAACTAATGCTATTATTTTCAATATATCTGTCTATCCCCGCTCACCTTAGCACATAAAGAATGAATATATATATATATATATATATAATTTGCATGCTGAAATCGATCACATATATATCTAGCATCTATAAACCAACTAACCACATATAACCTTACAAATATGACAGCATCAATTTTTCATAATTATGTTTTGAAACTGTAAATAAATGTTTTAAATAAATAAATAGATGAATAAAATAAATGATAAAAATAAAAATAAAAAGATTTAAACATGACAAATAATTTTGCTAATTCCATAAAATCAACATAACTCTAACTACTTAAATATTATCAAAAATAAATAACCAATAATAAAAAATTTTGAAAACCCAAATATAATTTTTAAGAAACAGACTACGTTAAAATCATCTTAATATTAATTACTTTTATAATTCTCTATTCTTTCAAAATTGATATTTAAGTTAACAAATAAATAAATAATCTTACCAAAATCATACACATACATTTAATTATATTGTCAAGACTCGTCCAGAATTCCTCCCCGGAACCCTAGACAAGCCCTGATCCCAGGGAAACCCTACCGGACCCTCAAATGGAAAATCTGGCAGAACCTCCCCTAAGGGATGGACTTACCACAAATTACCTACACTGAAAACACACTTCTATAATCACCCCCTTATTCCTCCCACAAAATACAAGTTGTTCCACAAGTTTCAGCACTTCTCAACAATAACAACAGCCCAGTGCATAAATAAAACATAAGTGTCCCAATAGTATACAGAGCTTTAAGAAGTGCTAATCAACAGAAATACAACAAGGATGAAAGAAATAATACACTGAAGTGAAAGAGTACAAAGGTACTTCTCGAAACATGATAGCAGCGGAAAATTTGGTTCGCTCCGGAAGAACGTCTACCACCACTTGCACCTAAGGGAACGGAACTTAAAAACGTGAGATGCTAATCATCTCAATGAGTGACCCTAACTACTGAACACTTTTAATGATAATGATAATAATAATAATAACAATTAAGGGAATTGAATAAATACCAACAATTAATAAATAAATAATAATAAATAATAACTGTTGGAAATGATAATTTCCCTCAAAACTCTCACCAATCACTCCATTTGAAATGTTTCCTTTTTAAAACAATTTCACAAAACCCGATGTACGTACTTTCCAAAACCAAGGGATTAAACCATTTGATAAACAATAAATAAATAAATACATACCCCAATATATACTTTAAATTGTAATAATTTATACTAAATAATTTTTGAACACCTTTGGGGTTTGAAACATTATTTGAAAATTACACTTGACGCACCACACCATATACCGGTGATGCCCTCCGATACCCAGCGTCCCGAGCACCGACTGGCAGGGGGGTTAAAGAGAGAAACTTGCAAACGGCACTTCGGCGTCCCGACAGTACCGCTGCTGAAACCATCATCCCGGCCAAGGAGGGGGGCGGCTGTGGCCAATAACAAACTTGTCTGCCCACGGTCCAATGGCAACAACGGGAGAAATAATACCTGCGCGCTAAACCACATAATACTTGCGCGCTACCACGTGTCCATACACCAGAACACCAATACTGTATGAGTGCGTCTAAAATAATCATTATTAACCAACCGTACCGTTTTCCAAAATTACCGTGGGAAATATATTAAATTCTCACACTTATCATCCCACATATTTTTATTTAACAAACCGGTACGAAAACATCGATAACAATTAAACCACAACTTTTTCGAAGTACGAGGTTCAACAATAAAAATATCGCGGGCATAATTTATAAAATTTAAACAAATATTTTCATAAAATATTTAACCCAATTATGCCCGAAAATGATACTTAAAACCCACGTACGATTATTATCGAAATATACTTTGCTCATGCATAATAAATAAATTAAACCACAATAAAACCATAACCAAATTGTACCACATAAGCATAATTTAAATACCAAATAAACATAATTAATTGCCCAAAATAATTTTGAAGGTGGATCACTCACCTTAAGCGCGTAAATCAGCTAAGATCCTAAGATCCTCCGCAGGATCAACTCCACTACTCGTACGCGCACCTAAACAACCACAGTGTACCAACCAAATATATTAATATTTTATTCGGGTAATTCCCAAATGGGTACCCCGGGAGCGAACACCAAACGATATCTAAAAGTTGTGAGTTATATACCGAATCGAAGCTCGAGTGATGAGGATCACGGATTCGGTCTTACTTTTCGGTGATCGGACCCGAGGTGGTCGGAATCTCGCCGAAAAGCTTTCAGGTTTCGACTCCATAATTCTCCCAAACCGTCGCAAATTGGCAAAAACGGATGCCGGATTCAGGTTTAGGAGGTCAAACACAGTGGACAAGGGCCGGCGGTGAGACTGGGTACTCGCTGGAACAGTAACTTCCGGCGAGCCACCGCGGTCACCGACAACCGTTGCCGGCGGCGGCGCGTGCGGTGGCCGTTGGCTGAGATTTTTTGCAGATTTGTAGATCGAGGGGAGAGGAATCCAATGGGACCGGCGGTGAGGCAAACGGAGGCCGGAGGGCAGAGAAATCAGAGTTTGAAGGATTTCGGCCCCTCGCCGAAAAAAGCTCCGATCCCGGCGCGTCAGTGGTCCGATGGTCGTGAAATTTGGTGGGTCGGCCAGATTTGAGGAGGTGGTGAGGGCTAGCTGGCGCGTGTGGCCGGAAAATGGCTGGAAATAGGTCAATCGGCGGTGGCCGGCGGTGGAGGGAAAAATCACCGCCGATCTTCCCCGCCTCGATCCGGGCGCGTCCGGCTGCCAATGGCCGTGAAATTTTGGGGTTTTGTCAGAAATGGGGAGGAGCTTCTTGCTGGCCGGCGAGTGTGGAAAATTTGAAAAACTCCGGTGGCCGGTTGGACTCTCTCTCTCTTTCTCTCACCTCTCTCTCTTTCTCTCTCTTCCCCGAGATTTTTGTCAAATAAAAGCCACCATGTGACACTGTTCATTCCACATGGACCAATCAGGTGATGACACGTGGCATCACTATGCACTTAAGCCAGATATAATAAAATAATATGGTATCCGGCGAATTTCAAACGTCCATAACTTTTTAACCAAACGTCCGATTTAAGCGTGCCGCTAGTCTATGAACTCGTATCGACGAGTACTTTACAACCATACAAGAGTCAAAACAAAATTACACCACAAGAAAAAGTCAACTCCCAGCACCTTTTGGACGGTTTGCACCTCAACTTGTTTTGCCCATAACTTTCAAACCGTAGCTCCGTTTTCGACGTGCTACTAGTTTACGAACTCGGGGCATCATGCACTTCGCCACGGTACCCTAGTCAAATAGAAATTCCAACTGGGACAAAAAGTCAACTTTTGACCCGCTCGGTCAACGGATTCCGATGCGATTTGGGACGGGGTGTTACATATATACACAGACATACACACTTAAATATAAATATATACATATATATATATAGATATAAAAATACTAGTTTTTCATATTTCGAATTACAAACCATAAATGAAGAATAATTTTTAAAACAGAATAATAATTATTACTAGAAATAGATTTTCTCAACTCATAAATCAATGTATAAATTAATGAATAAATGACTAAATAAATAAATAGAAATAAATACAAACGAAATAATCTCCCAAATTAAAAATATACAAATATACATATAAGAACATAACCTGCCAATAATTATGTATGCATATCAAATCCAGAATTAACAATAATATTTTATAACCCCTAAATACAATTTTAAGGGAAAAATATACTAGAAATTTGAATATCAAAATTCTCAACTTAACATAATGTAATTTAAAACTCTAAATATTTTTAGATGCAAAGATACATATATTTATAAATAAATATATATATATATATATATAAAAGCTTAATTGTTCAAAAAAAAAATCACCACATAAAATTTAGATCCGTCATATTAAAGTATCAAAATTGTTAAACTCCTAGTTTTAGGTTTCCGAAAAAAATGAGCAAGGTAATATCCATGATTAATACAAATATACATGTATATATATATTCATTTACACATAAGCACATAAATATAAATATTAATATAAGGACGATAATAAGATCAAAAATCATAAAGCTTAGTTAATGAAAACAATTATCCTTCCTCGTACACAAAATTTTCATAATAAGCTCAAGATGGACAATATCAATCAATTAAAGTACCAATTTCCATTAAAGAGAGAGCAAAATATGTTTTCATGCCTCAAATCTTCCAAAGGTGTATATACATTAAATCATTAAATTGAAACAGACACGATGTAAATATTTACATATTAATACATGCACATCTCTATAGAAATTGAAATATACATATATATATATATATAGTTGTATAATATACAAATATCTATATATATATATATGTATATTATCCCAAAACTCACAATATGAAGGCCAATTAGCATGCTTACAATTTATTTTAGCCACCCTTCTATATATACCTGTACACATATACATATTATATATACAACATAAATTATAAGATGATTGTTCATAGAGAGTTTAACAACTATTAGTATAAGTATATATCTATTTATATATAATTTGCCCACTCACAGCATTTAAGGTGCCTAAACCAAATTCAGCGACAGTCTCCTTGGTTGGCTTCCCGACTCGCTCCTTCCTTCAAACTTGAAAGAACCCAACTTGTAAGGAAAAATCCATCCTTTAATCTAATGCTCTTCCATGGCAACTTGTTCCTTGTCCAATAAAACTCTAAAACAGATTCACTAAAATGTGGAGGAAAGTATGGGTAGAAGTTTGGTACAAAGATTTGACCAAGTGGTGGTAGGAATCCACATAAACCGGTGAGGCAGGGGCTGTTTCTGGGTTCAAAATCAAGGGGTTTAGAGGTAAAATTAGGCTTTAAAACTTGTTCCAACAGATTCAGAGTCTTCAAATCCATTGGAGACAATTTAAGAATCAAAGTGGGCAGACAAGGATTTGAAGAAAATCTCTTTCCCCATCCCTCCTTCGTTCAGCGGCAAAACTAGAGAGAGAGAGAGAGTGTGAGAGAGGGGGCTGTCGGGACGGGTGAAGAAGAAGCGCAGAGAGAGAGAGAGAGAGAGAGAGAGAGAATTCAATTAAAATATAAAAAAATAATAATAATAAAATATTTTATATACATATATATATAAAATATGTATATGCAGATAAATGCTATGGTACGGTCCATCTGCGTACTGATCTGTATTAAAATTGATATTTTTTTTAAAATGCATTGCCTTTGGTGTAGGTCCGCATATGGACGGACCGCACCGTAGCCTCCTCCTATATATGTATACATATATATTTTTACGTATAGAAACCCGTTTGTGGTTTTATTAAATCCAAATAATAATAGTTTAATAGCAAAATAATACAACATTTAAATATGTGAGATCAAATTTATAAATGGTCAAAATGCCTTTAATATTGTTTTGATAATATATTTTTAACTGCATCTTAGAATCAGATATGTCACTAGTTTATGAACTTGTATCGATAAATATTATACAATGGTATACTAGTCAACACCAAACCTTGATCATATAAAAAAGTAAACTTTGGATCCCGCTTAGTCAATTTTAATCCCACATTGTTCTAATCATAATTTCTCGATCTTAATTCTGAATTTGGTATACTGCTAGTCCATAAACTCATATTGATAAGTCAATCGCAACCATACAAAGGTCAAATTCAGAACTTGTATCAATAAATAGTCAACTCCGAACCACACCTAAAAAACGCCGATCAAATTTGGTTAACAGTTCAAATTCTGAGCGTTTTCTCATATCAATATGCTACAATATCAAATATACATATATAGTAATGATAAAATTAAGCTTGAAGAAAACCAATCACAAAAGAGTACAATATCATGCATTGAAAACTAACATATATCATTGGTTGTATCTTTGTGTCAGGACCCATCCAGAATTCCTCCCCGGAACCCTAGACAAGCCCTGATCCCAGGGAAATACCACCGAACCTTCCAACGGAAAATCCGGCAGCACCTCCCCTAAGGGTAGGACTTACCAAAAATTACCTGCACTGAAAACAAACTTCTATATTCATCCCCTTATTCCTCCCGTAAAACTACAAATTGATTCCACAAATTTACAGCACTTCACAACAATAACAGTAACCCAGTGCATAAATAAAATATAGGTGTCCAAAAATAGTATACAGAGCTTCATGAAGTGATATTCAATAGAAAATACAACAAAGATGAAAGAAATAATACAACTGAAATGAACGAGTACAAAAGTACTTCTCGAAACACGATAGCGGCGGAGAATTGGTTCGCTCCGGAAGAACGTCTACCACCCCTTGCGACCCTAGCTACTAAACACTTATAATATTAATAATAATAATATAACAAATAAGGGAATAAAATTAATACCGGCAATTAAATAGGTAAATAAATAATAACAGTTGGAAATAATAATTTCTCTCAAAACTTTCACTATTCACTCTGTTGGAAATGTTCCCTTTTTAAAACATTTTCACAAAACCCGATATTTGTATTTCCTGAAAACCAAGGGATCAAACCATTTAATAAACAATAAATAAATAAATACTCCAAATGTAATTAAAATGTAAATACATATAATAAATAATTTTTGAACACTTTGGGGTTTGAAATTTTGTCTGAAAATTTACACTTGACACACCACACCATATACAGGTGATGCCCTTCGATACCCAGCGTCCTGAGCACCGACTGGCGGGGAGATTAAAGAGAGAAACTTGCAAACGGCACTTCAGCGTCCTGACAGTACTGCTGCTGAAACCGTCATCCCGGCCAAGGAGGGGGGCGGCTGTGGCCAATATCAAACTTGCCTGCCCACCGTCCAATGGCAACTCACGGGAGACATAATACTTGCGCGCTAACCATATACATACACCAGAACACCAATATTGTATGAATGCGTCTAAAATAATTTTTAAATCAATTATAACCGTACCGTTCTTTCCAAAATTACCGTGGAAAATATACCAATTTTCACATTTACCATCCCATATATTTTCATTTAATAACCCGGTACGAAAACATCAGTAACGAATAAACAAATAATTTTGCTCGCAACACGCGGTCCAACAAATAAAATACCGTGGGCATAATTATAAAAATTAAACCACCAATTTAAACTAATATTTTCATAAAATATTTAAACCAATTATACCCAAAAAATAATATTAAAACCACATACGATTTATTACTGAAAATACTTTGCTCATGCATAATAAATAAAAGTAAATCACAATAAAATCATAATTAAATTGCACCACATGAGCATAATTCAAATATCAATTAAACACCAATTAAATATAATTAATTGCCCCAAAATATTTTTTTTTAAAGTGGGTCACTCACCTTAAGTGCGTATATCAGCTAAGATCCTCCGCAGGATCAACTCCACTACTCGTACGCGCACCTAAAACATCCACAGTACACCAACCAAATATATTAATAGTTTAATCAGGTAACTCCCAAATGGGTACCCGGGGAGCGAACACAATGACAACTAAAAATTACGAGTGATATACCGAATCAAAGCTTGAGTGATGAGGATCATGGATTCGGTCTTACTTCCCGGAGATCGAACCCGAGGTGGCTGGCATCTCGCCGGAAAGCTTTCGGGATTCAACTCCTCAATTCTCCCAAACCGTCACGAATTGGAGGAAAAGGACGCCAGATTTGGATTCAGGAGGTTGGAATTAGTGGACAGGGATCGGCGGTGCAACTGGGTACTCGCCGGAACAGTGACTTCCGGTTAGCCACCGCGGTCACCGGCAACCGTCACCGGCGGCGGCGTGTGCGGTGGCCGTTGGCTGAGATTTTTGGGGTTTTGTAGATCAAGGGGAGAGGATTCCAACGGGACCGGTGGTGTGGCAAACGGAGGCTGGACGGCGAAGAGATCGGGGTTTGAAGATTTTCGGCGCCTCGCCGAAAAATGCTCCGATCCCGGCGCGTCGGAGGTCCGGTGGCCGTGAAATTTGGTGGGTAGGCCGAAATTGAGGAGGTGGTGAGGGGTGGCTGGCATGTGTGTCCTGAAAATGGCTGGAAAGGGGTTAAACGGCGGTGGCCGACGGTGGAGGGGAAAAATCGCCGCGAAGCTTCCCCGGCTCGGTCTGGGCGCTTCCGGTGACCAACGGTCATGAAATTTCAGGGTTCGGCTGGAAATGGGAAGGCACTCCCATCTGGCCGGTGCATGTAGCAAGGATCGGCTGAAAAATTTGACGATTTCCGACGGCCGGTCGTTTCTCTCTCCCTTTCTCTCTCTCCTCTCTCTTTTTCTCTCTCTTCCCCGGCGTTTTTGCCAAATAAAAGCCACCGTGGGTGACACTGTTCATCCACGTGGACCAATCAGGTGAGGACATGTGGCGTTACTATGCACTTAAGCCAAATATAATAAAATATTATTGTATCCGGTGAACTTCAAACATTCATAACTTTTTAACCAGATGTCCAATTTAAGCGTGCCGCTAGTCTATGAACTCGTATCGACGAGTACTTTACAACCATACAAAATTCAAAACAAAATTACACGACAATAGAAAGTCAACTCCCGGCACCTTTTGGACAGTTTGCACCTCGTCTTCTTTTGCCCATAACTTTCAAACAGTAGCTCCGTTTTCGACGTGCTACTAGTCTACGAACTCGGGGCATCATGCACTTCGTCACGGTACCCTGGTCAACTAGAAATTTCAACTGGAACAAAAAGTCAACTTTTAACCCACTCAATTAACGATCAACCTCGGTCAACATGCACGAATTCCGATGTGATTTGGGACGGGGTGTTACATTTGAATCAAAATTTCCATTTTAAAAATCTTAAATAACCAACAATGATTGATAAATTATATACCAAAGTGAAGCTTGTGAAGAGAGTAACAAGTTTTTACTTACTTTGCTCAACGGTGGTTGCCAGTGATCGTAAACTTCGCTTGAAAGTTGTTGTCAAAGTGGATTCCTTTGTGCTTTGCAAATGAGGAAGTTTTGAGCCAATCTGAGCTTGGATTCAACCTCAAGAGGCCTAATAATAGTGGAAAGGGTCAACCCCAAGGCTTGAGAATCGTTGGTTTCTGGTGATTGGAGTGAAATAATGATCTTCGGAGTTCAGCTTTTCCTCAGCACTTCAGGTAGTCATTTGGTAATCTCACTGTGGTTAGGTCACCTATAGATTGGGCTTGGTGGCTAATGTGGCAGTGTGGTGGATTGGTATCGGAACAGGAGTAATTTCCAAGTGGAATTCTAGCCTACATGGGTTTTGTAAAGTCGGGGCTGCCAGCCAGAGAAAAAGAAAGCTTGGTGGGGGGTGTCTTTTTCCATTCAAGAAAAACCAATTTTTCAATTAAAATTTAATAATACTTAATTAATAAAATAATATATATATATATATATAACATATACATACCAAAACATTAAAATAATAAAATAATATTTTTTTCTTATTTTAAAACCCATTTTCAAAAAAATAAGTCTACCCACTCGAAGAAAATTACCAAAATGCCCTCAATCGTTTATTGACTATAATTTTCAAGCCATAGCTCAAAATTAAATATGCTACCAGTTTGTGAACTCATACTAACAAGCACTTCACAATAATATCCAGGTCAACACCAAACCTTGATTAAACAAAAAAGTCAACATTAAATCATGCTTAGTTAATCTGAATTAAACCTTATTCTAACCACAACTTCTCGATCCTAACTTTGAATTTAACATGCCACAGATCTTTGGACTCATGGTGACATATTATTTGTAATGGTGCCCTGGTCAAAATAAAACCCCACCTATACCAAAAAGTCAACTATAAAACCAACTTGGTTAACTCCAATCAATTCTGATCAAAATCGGTCAAAAATTCAAATCCTTGACCTTTTTTTTCAAGTCCAGGTGTTACAAGAGCAGTTTTGAAGAAGGAAGAGAAAAGGACAATAAAGGAAACCAAGTTTGATAGTCTTAAAAAGTAAAAAGTAATTCATAATTTTGGCAATATCGGCTACTTTAATGTGAAGAAATCATTTATGTGAGAATCCACCCAAGATTTCTTATCAAAATCCTAGACAAACCTAAACTGGGGAAACCCTACCAGACTATCCTATAGAAAATCCAGCAACATCTCCTCTAAAAGTTTGACGTGTCCCCAAATTCCCTATATAGAAAATACATTTTAAAAATATGCGTTCATCTTATTCTTCCCACCATACTATAAGTTTCCACAAATTTGCAAAACTTGAATCACTATAGCATGGGAATATAAATACAAAAAATAATTAATACATCAAAAATACATTTATAAGTGTCAAGAACCTTTCTTGAGTTTACTAATAGTTTCAACTTTTCCTAAGTATTTACTCAGTACAGAAAACATGTATTTTTTTATAACTTATGGCCGCCTACACTACCCATTAATTACAATAATATATTTTTACAGCACCCCACAAACATACCAAGCGTATAAATGCAAATGGAAGATAATAAAAGCAATGATATTAATAACAATAATAACAATAATAATGATGATAATAATACAATCTCTCAAGAAATTTGGAATAACCTGCCTAAAGGCTATGACACCTGATCGAAGGCTATCAAACTTGTCCAAAGGCTACAATGCTTACTCAAAAGCTATCAAACTTGTCTGAAGGTTATGATACTTGCCCGAAGGCTACAACTGTCAGGACCCGTCCAAAACTCCTCACCGGAACCCTAGACAAGCCCTGATCCCAGGGAAACCCTACCGGACCCTCCAATGGAAAATCTGGTAGAACCTCCCCTAAGGGTTGGACTTACCACAAATTTCCTGCACTGAAAACACACTTCTATAATCATCCCCTTATTCCTCTCACAATACAACGAGTTGATTTCACAAATTACAGCACTCCAAAAGAATAACAGTAACCCAGTGCAAAAATAATACATAAATGTCCAAGATAGTATACAGAGCTTCATGAAGTACTACTAAGCATAGAATACAACAAGGATGAAAGAAATATTACAATTGCAATAAATGAAGACAAAGGTACTTCTCGAACTAAGACAGCGATGAAGATCAAGTCCGTTCCGGATGAATACCGACAAACTTGGTACCTAGAGGAACGGAATTTAAAAATATGATATGCTAATCATCTCAGTGAGTGATCCTATCTACTGTACAATTATAATACCATGATAATTAAGTAGATAAATAATAATTAATTGAAAATAATATTTTCTCTCAAAACCCTTACAATTTTCTCGGTTGGAAAAGTTCCCCTTTTAAAACATTTTCACAAAATCCTTTATTCGTATTCCCCGAAAACCAAGACATCAATTTATTCAACTAAATATCAAATAAATATAATAAGTCAAGCATCCAAAATTTATAATTAAAAGAAATTAATTTATTGAATGATTAAGTAAAAGGAAAATTAAATTAATTTAAAATCCCCACTCAAATAAATAATAAAAACAGTATTAATTATATTCTTAATTCCAATATAATTTCAAAATATTTATTTCAAAATCCCAGTTCTGAAAATCACTTGATGCACCCACTATATACCAGTAGCGCCAACAGTACCCAGCGTCCCAAGGTACCACCAGACAGTAGGTTAAAGAGAGAAACTGGCATACGGTCCCGTGGCGTCCCACCGCGCCACTGCTAACAGGCTTCCCGGCCATGGAGGGGCGTCTTACTCTCATCCGATGGCAAACACAGGACAACCCCATAAATCACCTGCGCGCTACTCACACTCACCTGCGCGCTAATCACACCCGTGTGCGCACTAATCACATCCATATATCAAAACGCCGGTACGTGTATGGTGCATCTAAAAAATCATAAATTAATACATCTTAAAATCTTAAATTTTCCATAAACATACGGGTTTATTCCATCCAATTAAACCCATAAATTTTCTACAATTTCTTTATAATCATCGTCATAAATTCCATGATTTTCAAATCCACCAACTCCCAAATCCACCAATTTAAATATTCAAAATTTTCCAATTGCATAAATAATTTTGAAATATGATAAATTAAATCACATAATATTCCATGGGCATACTTATAAAAATTGAAGCCACCAACATAAACAAATATTTTCCTCGAAATATTTGAAAATCAAATCATGCCTAAAAATAATATAAAAATCCAAATATAACTAATTAATTGAAACCATTTTGCTCATGAATGAAAAATACAATTAAATCACAATAAAATCAGAAATTCATTTCTAACCAAACTTTTCATCTAGTAGCAATAAACAAATGTATACATATAAAATAATATTTTTTTTCCACAATTAAATTCAATTTCCACCACATGAGCATAGTTCTGAATATCAAATTAATACAAAATAAATATAATTAATCACCCCAAAATAATTTAAAGGTGGGTCACTCACCTTAAGCACGTATATCAATCAAGATCCTCCGCAGGATCAACTCCACTACCCGCACGTGCACCTAAAACATCCACAATACACCAAACCAAATATATTAATATTTTAATCGGATAACTCCCAAATGGGTATCCAGGGAGCAAACACAAACGACAACTAAAATTGACGAGTAATATACCGAATCGAAGCTTAAGCGACGAAGATTACAAATCCGATCTTACTTCCCGGAGATCGGACCAATGGTGGCCAGAATCTCGCTGGAAAGCTTTTGGGATTCAACTATTCGATTCTTTTAAACCGTCATGAATTGGAGGAAAAGGACCCCGGATTTGGATTCAGGGGGTCGAAATTAGTGGGGAGGAACCGGCAGTGCAAATGGGTACTCGCCGGAACAGTGATTTTCGGCGAGCCGCCGCGGTCACCGGCAACCGTCGCCGACGGCGGCGCGTCCAATGGCCGATGGCTGAGCTTTTTAGGGGTTTTGTAGATCAAGGGGAAAGGGTTCCAACGGGACCGGCGGTGAGTCAAACGAAGGCCGGACGATGAAGAGATCTAGATTTGAAGATTTTCGGCCCCTCGCCAGAAAATACTCCGATCCCGATGCGTCGGAGGGCCGGTGGCCGTGAAATTTGGTGGGCTGACCGGAAATGAGAAGGTGGTGAGGGGTGTCTGGCAGTTGTGGCCTGAAAATGGCCGGAAATGGGTCAAACGACGGTGGCCGGTGGTGGAGGGGAAAAATCGCCGTCGAGTTTCGCCGGCTCGATCTGGGCGCGTCCGGCGACCGATGGTCGTGAAATTTTGAGGGTTGGCCGGGAATGGAGAGGTGCTCCCATCTGGCTGGCTCGTGTAGCAAGAATTGGCAGGAAAATTTGACAATTCCGACGGCCGATCGTTTCTCTCTTCCTCTCTCTCTCATCTCTCTCTTTCTCTCTCCTCCCCGTCGTTTTTGCCAAATAAAAGCCACCGTGGGTGATACTATTCACCCACATGGACCAATCAGGTGTCGACACATGGTGTTACTATGCACTTAAGCCAGATATAATAAAATATTACGGTATCCGGCGAACTTCACACATCCATAACTTTTTAACCAGATGTCCAATTTAAACGTGCCGCTAGTCTATGAACTCGTATCGACGAGTACTTTACAACCATATAAAAGTCAAAACAAAATTATACAATGATAAAAAGTCAACTTCCGGCACCTTTTGGACAGTTTGCACCTCGACTTGTTTTGCCCATAACTTTCAAACCGTAGCTCCGTTTTCGACGTGCCACTAGTCTACGAACTCGGGGCATCATGCAACCATGGTCAACTAGAAATTTCAACTGGAACAAAAAGTCAATTTTTGACCCACTCGATCAACGGTCAACCTCGGTCAACGTGCATGAATTCCGATGTGGTTTGGGACGGGGTGTTACAACAACACCTACCAAAAGCTACTAAACTTGCCCGAATGCTATAATACTCCTAAATCCATTAACGCATTCATGTGAACAAATATGATAATTGTACAGTTGACAACAATAATAAAAATAATAATACAAAGAAGAAGAAGAAGAAGAATACCAACAATAACAAATAATTTTATTAATAATAATAATGATAACATTAACTGTCAGGACCCGTCCAGAATTCCTTCCCCGGAACCCTAGACAGCCCTGATCCCAGGGAAACCCTACCGGACCCTCCAAAGGAAAATCCGACAGAGCCTCCCCTAAGGGATTTACTTACCACAAATTACCTGCACTGAAAACACACTTCTAAAAACATCCCTTTATTCCTCCCACAAACTACAAACTGATTCCACAAATTCCAGCACTTCTCAAAGCAACAACAGTCCAGTGCATAAATAAAACAGAAGTATTCCAATAGTATACAGAGCTTTAAGAAGTGCTAAACAACAGAAATACAACAAGGCTGAAAAGAAATAATACACTGAAATGAAAGAGTACAAAGAAACTTCTCGAAATACAACAGCAGCGGAAAACTTGGTTCGCTCCGGAAGAACGTCTACCACCACTTGCACCTAAGGGAACGGAATTTAAGAGTGTGAGATGCTAATCATCTCCGTGAGTAACCCGAACTACTGAACACCTTTTAATAATAATAATAAAATAATAACAATTAAGGATTGGAACAAATACCAACAATTAATAATAAATAATAATAACCTTTGGAAAATAATGATTTCCCTCAAAACTCTCACCAATCGCTCCGTTTGAAATGTTCCCTTTTTAAAACCTTTTCGCAAAACCCAATGTGCATACCTCCCAAAAACCAAGGGATTAAATAATTTAACAACAACAATTAAATAAATACATACCCCAAATATATAATAAAAATATAATAAATTATAATAAATAAATTTTGAATACCTTTGGGGTTTAAACCATTATTTGCAATTACACCGACAATTACACCTGACGCACCACACCATATACCGGTGATGCCCTCCGATACCCAGCGTCCCGAGCACCGACTGGCGGGAGGTTAAAGAGAGAAACCTGCAGTGGTCACTTCGGCGTCCCGACAGTACCAACTGCTAAAAACCATCACCCGGCCAAGGAGGGGGGCGGCTGTGCGCAACACTAACCTTGCCTGCCCACGGTCCAATGGCAACTCACGGGTGAAGTAATAACCGCACGCTAAACCATATAATAACCGCGTGCTAAACCACGTGTCCATACACCATACACCAGAACACCAATACTGTATGAGTGCGTCTAAAAATAAACATAAACAACCAACCGTACCGTTTTTCCAAAAACCACCGTGGGAAGTATACCAAAATTTCACAAAACACCATCCCACATATTTTATCCAATCACCCGGTACGAAACAGCGATAACAACAAACCACAATTTTCTCGAAATACAAAATGCAACCATAAAAATACCGCGGGCATAATTTATAAATTTTCACAAAATGTTTAACCCAATTATGCCCGAGAAATCACATTTGAAACCACGTAAAATTAATACCGAGACATACCTTGCTCATGCATAACAAATAAATTAAATTAAACCGCATTAAAACCATAATTAAACCACACCACATGAGCGTAATTAAATACTAAATTAAATACCAATTAAATTTAATTAATTGCCCAAAATAATTTTTGAAGGTGGGTCACTCACCTGGAGAGCGCAAATCAACTAAGATCCTCCTCGGGATCCACTCCACTACTCGCGCGTGCACCTAAACAACCATAGTGCACAAACCAAAAATATTAATATTTTATTCGAGTAATTCCCAAATGGATACCCGGGGAGCGAACACCAAGCGACATCTAAGGGTTACGAGTTATATACCGAATCGAAGCTCGCATGATGAGGATCACGGATTCGGTCTTACTTTCCGGTGATCGAACCCGACGGGGTCGGAATCTCGCCGGAAAGCTTTTCGAGTTTCGGCTCCGCAATTCTCCCAAACCGTCGCGAATTGGCGGAAACGGAAGTCGGATTTGGGTTCAGGAGGTCGAATACTGCGGACTGGAGCTGGCCGAAATTTTCGGGTACTCGCCGGAACAGTAATTTCCGGCGGGCCGCCACGTCACCGGCAACCGTCACCGGAACAGTATTTTCCGACGGTGGCCGTTTGCTGTGAAATTTTGCAGATTTGTAGATCGCGAGGAGAGCAATCCAACGGGACCGACGGTGAGCAAAACGGAGGTCGGACGGCGGAGAAATCACCGTTTGAAGATTTTCGACCCCTCGCCGGAAAACGCTCCGATCCCGGCGCGTCGGTGGTCCGATGGCCGTGATTTTTGGTGGGTAGGCCGGACTTGAGGAGAGGATCAAGGCTGTCAGGCGCGTGTGGCCGGAAAATGGCCGGAACAGTGCCGATTCGCGGTGGCCGGCGGTGGAGGGGAAAAATCGCCGTGAAACTTGGAGGTTTTGCCGGAAATGAGGTGGGCAAGCTTTCTGTCCGGCGCGTGTACAGTAACTCGGCCGGAACAGTGGCAAAATCCGGTGGCCGGCGGTGGCTCTCTCTCTCTCTTTCTCTCTCCTCTCTCTCTTTCTCTCTCTTCTCTCTCTTTCTCTCTCTTCTCTCTCTTTCTCTCTCTTCCCCGAGAGTTTTTCAAAATTAAAACCCTGCGTGACACTGTTCATGCCACGTGGACCAATCAGAAACTGACACGTGGCATTTCACTGTTCACGACCCAAAAAAAAATATTAAAATAATACGGTATCCGGTAAACTTCAAACGTCCATAACTTTTTAACCGGATGTCCGTTTTGAGCGTGCCGCTAGTCTGTGAACTCGTATCGACGAGCACTTCACAACCATGCATGAGTCAAAGCTCAATTCCCCATAAACAAAAAGTCAACTCCAGCACCCCTTGGACAGTTTGGACCGCAACTTGTTTCGTCCATAACTTTCAAACCGTAGCTCCGTTTTCGACGTGCTACCAGTCTACGAACTCGTGGCATCGTGCACTTCGCCACGGTACCCTAGTCATCTCGAAATTCCCACCGAGTCAAAAAGTCAACTTTTGACCCTTTGGTCAACGGTCAACAGTCAACCTCGGTCAACGTGCACGGATTCCGGTGCGATTTGGGACGGGGTGTTACATTAACATTAATAATAATAATGATAACATTAACATTAATAATAATAATGATAACAAATCATAATAATAATAATAATAATAATAATAATAATAGAAAATTATAAATATAAATAGGTAAAATAGAAATAAAATTTATAAATACATTATATGGCCTGCACATTTGTAGTGGAGATACATCAGATGTACCATATAGTACTTTAATACACAGTACCATGATATCAGCTGTTATAGATACACTATTATCAATACAGCTATAGGTGGTCATCCAGCCCGCTGATTTCATATGTAGCAAAAATATGAGACTAGGTTATTCATGAGCCAAATCAGATTGGTCCCCCTATACGGTGTGATACACATTGACATAATATAATATATATATATATATGTGTGCATATACATCGAAATGGCACCTGATGCACCATATGATTTATCAATGCTGCCAACTAATGCTTGGCATCCCGAACACCACTTGACAAATAGGGGAGGAAGAAGAGAGCTTGTACACGGCCTTATTGGCATTTCAATGGTTTCGATGCTAAATAACCTATCATTCTACGACCAGGGGGGCAGCTGATGCTTACTATGCAAAATACCTACCAACCTTCTCACTCTTAGCTCCTATAGGCATGGCTAAACCTCCCGTCCTTCAGCCATAAGGAGGGTAGCTAATGTTATCATCGTAAAATAGTTGTCTACCTTCTCTCACCACAGCTCATAAAGGATGATTATATATATAACACATGCACTGATCCATAAACATAACAGTACAGAACACCAATACTGTATGGTGCATCTACAGACTAACTAGTTATATAAAATAAATATAATATATATATATACTTACCAAAAATGTCACTTCTCATAATTATACTTTTAAAATGTAATCAATTATTTTAACAAATAAATAAATAAACGAGTAATTAAATAAATTAAGCATATAATTAAGTAAGCCAAACAAAACATTATTTATTCTTAATTCAACGTAAGCATCTTATTCTTTTTTGAAATTTTATAAAATACTCAATTAACAATGATTGATTGACTGACTCTTTTAAATCAATCTTATAAAATACTCGTATACATATATATATATATATACAAATTTAATTATACATGTATACTCACACATATATATTACACATATATATACAATCTTTTGGCAAGTATATACACATTCATATACATACATATAAATACACAAAGTCTATCCTCTCAGAAATCTCAAACGATTTTTGTCCGGGACTGTGGTAAAAATGATGGTATTCTAAAAAACTGTCATCTTTACCAAAGTCCAGGACAAAAATCGTCTAGGATTTCATGGAGGAGAGCCATGCTCTGTATACATATATATACACAATTATATATATATTCATTTATATATATATATATTCACATATATTCACATATATATTATATATAGTCATATGTATAAATACAATCTTTTATAGAGAGAAAGCCTACGGTGTGTTCCATCCGCATGTGGACCCGCATCAAAGCCGACACTTTTAAAAAAAGCATCAGCTTTATTGTGTACAGCTGTGTATACAAACACACCAAAGCCGACGCTTTTTTTTTTTAAAGCGTCAATTTTGATGCAAGTCCGCATGCGGATAGACCGCACCATAGCCTCCTCCTCTATTTATATATTCATATATGTTCACATATATAAATTTATATATATACACAATCTTTTAACAAGCATATATATAGATATGCATATACTCACAATATATATATGCATCTACACATATGCCAAAGGTGTATACACATATACCTATATACACACAAAATATATGTCTTTGCAAACATACATATACACGTCTATACATGAACATGTATATCTATACACAATTTAACAGAATTGTCATATTATATACAACGTCATATTATATACAAAATTTACTCAAAAATGGCAAAATCTCAAATACTGGACCAAAATTTACAAATTATATATTAAATGAAAGCTTGAAGGATGAGGATCGAAGATACTTAGCTCAAACTTGCATATCACGTCACTGGTGGTTAAAAAATGGTTGGGAAGTTTCGACCACATTTCAAACCATTGTATCTCCTCAACCATTTGAAATTTGAAAAAATGGAGACTATATTTGGACTCAGGGGGTCGAAAACTAAGGAGAAGGTGATACGAACCTAGGACGACCTGCTCCTAAACCCGTATAATATTAGCCCGGATCTTTAATTAAGTTCAAGTTCTAATGGAATGGACCTCAACCCCTAACCAACCTATGGTTAGAAACCTTGGTATAATGTAGACGCCACAATAGGGGATGGAAAACCTATTGATAAGTCAAGCTAAAACAACCAATCCTCTAATGGTGTTTTAGGTGTTCTCAAAGAACAAAGAGATAATTAATCTCACAAGTATTTTCTTAATCAAATCAAAGTTTCAAAGTTTTAAAGTTATATTATTAATGAAAAATAAGCCTTTAAATAGGCTTTGAAAGAAACAAAATAAATCCTAAAAACCCTAGGAAAAACCGGCCACTCAATGAAGAATTCTACCTTGGCCGAAACTTTCCTTTTCCTAATCTAATTTGGATTAATTAATTCCTTTATTTTGAATTAGGAATTAATTAATTTACAAAGAAAATAATAAAATAATAACTTTCCTAATGTTATTTGTCCAGAAAATAAATAAATAGAAACTAAAAATAATGGTAGTTTCCTAAAACAAAAAGTAGAATAAAATTAGGAAACTAAAATACTAGCTTTTTGACTACATTGACTTTGACCAATTCTTTGACCAAATTGAGCTCCAAATCAGCTTCTAGATGCTTTGTAGGATGCCAAATAAACTGAATATGAAGGCCCACACGTTGCCCATGCTTGGAAAAATAAGAAAAGGCTAATACAGTAAAATACAGTAAAGCCAGCAAGCAATACAGCAAATTCGGCCAAATTGTTGAAGCTGTCCGTACAAGCCCTTTTTGATTGTATTTGAGGCTGATTTAACTTGATTCCATGACCTCTTAGGCATATTTATTGAACCCATAAAGCATTGGAAACATTTCATGCTTCTCGGACTCCAAAAATGTACCAAAACCGTCACCCGGGTCCGTATCGGCTTCCACCACTTGGATGCTTAGAATAGGCTTTGTATCTTCAAGTATGGACAAGCTCTGTTGAGATTGATTACCCCTTGTATAAATAGTCCCAGGTTGTCCTTAAATCTCTTAATTTGAGCTCTTGTGATTTGCCTAGTCTTCATCTGTGTCGAGTCAGCACCCCAGCGGGTTATCGGTTGAGCAAGCTCGGGCGGAATCACATCATTCCCCTCCTCTTGAAAAGGATTTGTCCTCAAATCAAGATTATCACCTGCATAAAAAGGAGTTAAATCAGCAACATTAAATGCAGCACTCATGTTATACTCACCCGGTAAATCAAGCTTGTAGGCATTCTTGTTATTCGGCTCAAAAACTTGAAAAAGTCCATCCATACGCAGCATGAGCTTTGACTTTCTTTGTTTAGGAAACCCTTCCTTTCGTAAGTGCAACCAAACCAATTCTCCTGGGTCAAACACTATTACAACAAAATCTAGAAATACATGCTCATTATGGTAAAAATTACACTTTTTAAAATTAGCAAACAATATTTCCCAAATTTTCAAATTGCCACTAAGTAAAGTTCTCAACAATGCAGATAAAGTTCTATGCAATAAAGACATCTTTAAATATGTATCTTTAAAATTCATGGTCAGCAATGATTTCTTATTCATAATTACTTTATTAACATCACCAAAGCTAAGATAAAAATTTATGTTCTTCCTTTCTTGTCTTCCTTTTCCTTTCTCACTCAATGCCATCTCACCTTCCTCACTCTCGGCTTTTGCACCAAATTTTTCACTCTTGGTTTTATTAAAATCTTTCCACAAAACCTGAGTATTAGAAGACTTACCTTGGATAGCAAGCTTACCTTTTCCCTCTTGATTGGATGGTAGTCCACTTGGAATTTCATTTGGGAAGACATCTCCAAATTCCTTCAAAAGAGAAATCATTGAACTTGGAAATTCAAGTTCTTCAAAGTTAGTTTGATCATTAAAATAATTTTCTTTGTAAAGCATGACCAGCAAAGGTTTCTTACACTCAATAACCTTATTAATATCCCCTAAACTCAAATAAAAATTCTGGTTTTTCCTCTCTTTTCTTTCTTTTCTTTTTCCTTCCTCGGTTTGGCTCTCATTGGCGGAAATTTCCAGTTTTTTTATGCTCTCGGGTTTGCTCTCTTTTCTCACCTCTCTCTCGGTTTTTTCTTGGTCTTTCCACTCAATATGAACCTTAGAAACCTTACCTTGGTCAGCAACCTCAATCTTACCTTCTTGAATGGATGGTGAAGCCGTTGGTGCCATGCTTGCTTTTTCCTTGAGCTTTTCGGCTTCTCTCATTTGTTGCATTTGTAATTGGTCCTTGTAAACCTCTTTAGGAGATAATGGTTCCAGCATGATCTTCTTCCCTTTAAACCTGAAAACAATACTATTTTCTCGACCAAAATGAGTAGCATCTTTATCAAATTGCCATGGTCTACCTAATAGTATATGTCCGGCAATCATAGGCACAATATCACATACAACTACATCCTCATATCTACCTATATTAAATTTTACTTTGGCTTGTTTGTTTACTTTCATCTCACCACTATCATTAAGCCATTGTAATCTATAAGGTTCTGGATGTTTAATTGTTTTCAAGCCTAATTTATCAACTACAAGATTACTTATCACATTAGTACAACTCCCACTATCTATAATCATGCTACAAATTTTACCTTGTATTTCGCAGCGAGTGTGGAAGATGTTTTCCCTTTGTATCTGCTCTTCATCCTTGTAGACAGCAAGTACTCTCCTTGAAACCAAGCTTAACTCGGCATTAGATGTATCTACAGGTTCGGTTTCATCTTCATTACAAGCCTCCTCTTGCTCGGTTTCCGCCTCACTTTCTTCACTTGCGGATTCTAGCTCACCATCACCCTTTAATACCATGATTCTTCTATTTGGGCATTGGCTAGATATGTGTCCTCATCCTTGGCACTTAAAACAAATTATTTCTCTAGATTTTTGAGGTTTAGGATCAGATTTTATATCACCTCTAAGTGCTTGGACAGATTCGGTCTTGACCTCTCTTCTAGGCCGGTTGGTTGATTCTTCTCCTAATTTCGGCCTCAACTTGTTTTCATAAGTAGAATTATTTTTCCAGCCACTTGAACTTGTCCTTCCATTGCTAGAAACTCCTCCAAACCGTGTACTAACACCCCTCCTCTTGAATTGGTTCTCAAGTTTAATGGCTACATGCAACATCTCCTCCAATTCCAAGTATTGTTGTAATTCAAGTTGGTTGGCAATGTCACGGTTTAACCCTCCAAGAAATCTTGCCATTGTTGCCTCTCTATCCTCCCTCATGTTTAACCTCATCATTAACATCTCCATCTCTTTGTAATAATCCTCCACGGACCTACTTCCTTGAGACAAAGATTGAAGCCTTTGATGCAGCAACCTTTGGTAATGGGATGGCACAAACCGCTTCCTCATGACTCCTTTCATTTGTCGCCATGTTGTAATTAAGTCTTCACCAACCCTCCTTCGGGTGCTTTGCTCATTTATCCACCATTGGAGTGCATAATGGCCAAACTCCATTGCTGCCATCTTCACCTTCTTACCTTCTGAATAGTTGTGGCAGTCAAAAATCATCTCCATTTTCTCTTCCCACTCCAAATAAGCTTCAGGATCACTTTTACCCATAAAAGGTGGGATATTAACCTTGATATTTCCCAAATCTTCATCTGTATCATCCCTCCTATATCGCCCACGGCCAGCTCTATCTTGGACAGCAAAGGTTTCATCCATACCTTCCTCAAAGTCACCGTCCAATGGCTCCTCATCAAATTCCTCTCTCGGCCTCTCGCGACCTCCTCGTCCTCGGCCTCGTCCTCCATGGAATTCTTGGCTATTTATTGTATTCGGCCTTCCTTGTGAGCTTCTAATCTTCCCACTCTTTGGTTTACATGCTCAAATTGAGCACTCATCCGCTGTATTGATTCCAAAATAGTTCTCAAGTCCACTTGGTCTCCACTTCTGGTAGCTCGGTCATCGCCATGAAATGCTACGGACTCTTCCTCATTAATCCTCAAGGGTGGATCCCCTCTTCTTATTCTAGAATCTGTCATGTTAGTAAAATATTGCAAAAATAAAATAAATCCTCACAATATTCACTCCCTCACGTGTTTCACTCAAACAAGGTCTCGACACTCGTGTTTGCACACTAATTTCGGCTTTTACCCTCTTTTAAGCTCACACACTCTTGCCTTTTTCCACTCAATGAATTATCTCAAAGTTCTAATTAAAACACCCACAAAACAGCAATTAGATCACTAGTATGTTTTAATTAAACTTATCAACCAAACAGTAGCAAAAAGTAGGCAATACCGAAAGAATCCAACAAATCCTAATTTTTCGGCTTTCTAGACAAGAAAACACAAAATAATGGTAAAACGTTGGAATTTTTGAAAACTGCACCAGTTGGTAGTAGATTATGAGTTCAAGAATAAAATTCCAGGAAAAGAAATTCAAATACGATCAAGAATCCAAGAGAACAAAAATATAGAAAAGTGTTGGTTGTTGTTCTTGTAATTCAAGTTTTGTATCAATTCCTTTAACTAATTTTAATCCAAAAAATTTAATCACCCAAAATCCAAATATCCAGCAGCAAGAATAATTTCCCAGCAACTCAAATATTGAATAAATAATCAAAAACCAGCAGCTCCAACAAATTTCCAGCAAACAAATCAAACTCCAACAAACTGAAATTTTTTTTTTTTTTTATTCGACTTTACCTCTTCTTTCTTTTTTTCTTTTTTTCTTTTTTTTTTTTTTTTTTCACTCACAGAACTCAAACAACTGCAGTTGCAAGAATAATTACCAAAATTGCAATTCCAACTCCAAAACAAACACCAAACCCGTGACCTCCAAATAAACAAAATGTGCAGTTTTTTTTTTTTTTTTTTTAAATGATGCCGCAAACTTCTTCTTTTTTTTTCTTTTTTTTTGAATATATGAATGCAAATTTCTAAGACTAAAACAGCAAAGAAAAATCAACAAAAACCAAATTAACAAGAACAATGATAAAAGACAACCAACAAACTAGGAAACAAAAATACGATAAAACTAGGAAATCCTAATTCAACTAGGAATGAATTGTTTTTTTTTTTTTTTTAAGATGCTGAACGTGTATAGGTTGGATACAACCTTAACCTAATGATAAAATTGCAGAACAACACAAAAACAAATAAAGCAAATAAAGATAGATCAAACCTGAACAAAATTTAGCTCTGATACCAAATGATACGAACCTAGGACGACCTGCTCCTAAACCCGTATAATATTAGCCCGGATCTTTAATTAAGTTCAAGTTCTAATGGAATGGACCTCAACCCCTAACCAACCTGTGGTTAGAAACCTTGGTATAATGTAGACGCCACAATAGGGGATGGAAAACCTATTGATAAGTCAAGCTAAAACAACCAATCCTCTAATGGTGTTTTAGGTGTTCTCAAAGAACAAAGAGATAATTAATCTCACAAGTATTTTCTTAATCAAATCAAAGTTTCAAAGTTTTAAAGTTATATTATTAATGAAAAATAAGCCTTTAAATAGGCTTTGAAAGAAACAAAATAAATCCTAAAAACCCTAGGAAAAACCGGCCACTCAATGAAGAATTCTACCTTGGCCGAAACTTTCCTTTTCCTAATCTAATTTGGATTAATTAATTCCTTTATTTTGAATTAGGAATTAATTAATTTACAAAGAAAATAATAAAATAATAACTTTCCTAATGTTATTTGTCCAGAAAATAAATAAATAGAAACTAAAAATAATGGTAGTTTCCTAAAACAAAAAGTAGAATAAAATTAGGAAACTAAAATACTAGCTTTTTGACTACATTGACTTTGACCAATTCTTTGACCAAATTGAGCTCCAAATCAGCTTCTAGATGCTTTGTAGGATGCCAAATAAACTGAATATGAAGGCCCACACGTTGCCCATGCTTGGAAAAATAAGAAAAGGCTAATACAGTAAAATACAGTAAAGCCAGCAAGCAATACAGCAAATTCGGCCAAATTGTTGAAGCTGTCCGTACAAGCCCTTTTTGATTGTATTTGAGGCTGATTTAACTTGATTCCATGACCTCTTAGGCATATGTATTGAACCCATAAAGCATTGGAACCATTTCATGCTTCTCGGACTCCAAAAATGTACCAAAACCGTCACCCGGGTCCGTATCGGCTTCCACCACTTGGATGCTTAGAATAGGCTTTGTATCTTCAAGTATGGACAAGCTCTGTTGAGATTGATTACCCCTTGTATAAATACTCCCAGGTTGTCCTTAAATCTCTTAATTTGAGCTCTTGTGATTTGCCTAGTCTTCATCTGTGTCGAGTCAGCACCCCAGCGGGTTATCGGTTGAGCAAGCTCGGGCGGAATCACATCAGAAGGACCAAGCTCGTTGCCAAAAATCATCGAAAAATCAACTAATTAGGTGACTCGGGCTGCAAGAGTTGGAGCACCAATCCTGGAAAGTCCACAAGCCAAACGGTCAGGAAATTAGTAGCCGAGGTAGACAACCGTGGGCTCCCATGTCGACCAGCATGTGTTGCCGTCCGGCAGTTGAAGCACAGCCAATTGGGCCACCAACAAGAGAGAGAGAGAGAGAGAGAGAGAGATGGCTATTTTTTCAAAAATTGCCTATACATGTCAGGACCCGTCCAAAATTCCTCACCGGAACCCTAGACAAGTCCTGATCCTAGGGAAATACCACCGAACATTCCAACAGAAAATCCGGCAACACCTCCCCTAAGGGTAGGACTAACCAAAAATTTCCTGCACTGAAAAGACACTTCTATAATCATCCCCTTATTCCTCCCACAATACTACAAATTGATTCCACAAATTACAGCACTTCAAAATAAATAACAGCAAATCAGTGCATAAAAAAAATAACTATATGTCCAATACAGTATACAGAGCATTATACAAATAAAAGTGGAATTAATACAATGACAGATGAAACAGTACAAGATGGAGAGGAAAAGGGAAGAAATACTTCTTGGACTTTCGGTAAAGAACCGAGACGTCGGCCTCGCCATGGACGATCAACGTCTCCCAACCTGGACCTAGGGGAACGGAATTTAAAAACGTAATATGCTAATCATCTCAGTGAGTGACCCTATCTACTGTACAATTATAATACCACGATAACTAAGTAGATAAATAATAATTAATTAGAAATAATAATTTCTCTCAAAACCCTTACGATTCTCTCGGTTGGAAAAGTTTCCCTTTTAAAACCTTTTCACAAAACCCGTTATTCATATTCCCCGAAAACCAAGGAGTCAATTATTCAACTAAATATCAAATAAAATGTAATAATTCAAGCATCCAAAATTTATAATTAAAAGAAATTAATTTATTGAATAATTAAGTAAAGGAAAAATTAAATCAATTTAAAATCCCTATTCAAATAAATAATAAAAACAGCATTAATTATATTCTTAATTCTTTCTACAAACCTTCGAAAAAAAAAAAAGAATGTGTTAGTTCGAATGGTAGAAGGTTTCTATTTATATTTATAAAAATACGAATTTAAACTATATAAAAACATAAAAAAAAAAAGTTGTATTTAAATAATTTATTTAAAAAAAAAAACCTTCGAAAAAAAAAATCAGCCCAAGAAAACCAAAAAAAAAAAAAAAGGAAATATCCAATCATAATTTTTTCATTAAAAATAAAATAAATATAATGTAGAGAATCCTTGCAAGATACCTACAACAGCCGGATTCATAGATTGCAAAGCATATTAGAGTCTCGTTCATAGCTTCAATACGGGTGTATATTTTATAATGTGATTTTAGTTTTAAAATATTATTTTACCTTATATTATCTTATTTATTCATAACCTAATATTCTGATATTATGTTTAATTATTTTTAATATTATTATTATTATGATTAATATTAGTTTTATTGTTATTAATATTGCTATTATTATTATTGTTACTATAATTGTTATTATTATTTATTATGATTATTTTTAGTATTAATTTATTATTTATTATTATTATTATTGCCATTAATTATCATGGTTGCTACTATTTTATTATTGGTATTTTGTGATTGTTATTGTTATTGTTATTAATATTGTTATTATGATTATTAATTATTTATTCCTTGTTATTATTATCATCTTTTATTGTTATTTTTATTATTATTATTATTATTATTGGTATTATATGGAAGCCTTCGGACAAGTGTGTAAGCTTTTGAGCAAGTGGATAAGCTTCTGAGCAAGTGTGGAAATCTACGGACAAGTTATGGTGTTATTGTCATTAATATTACAATTATTAATATTGTTCTATTTTCTCCTGTTTACGTTATGTATTGGGATGCTGTAAAATGATAGTACATGTTACTGGTACTAAGTGGGTGGTGTGGACGGAAGTGAATGTTTAAAGATATATTTTTGTTCTTTACTTATTAGTTCATTTCTATCGTGTATATGTTTTTATATAGTTTGATATCGAAATGCTGCAATTTGTGGAAATTATTGTAATAAGGTTGGAGGAATAAGAAGATGTATATAGAAGTGCGTTTTCGTACAGGTAAATTTTATGGTAAGCTCTATCCTTAGGAGAGTGGTTGTCGGATTTTCCATTGGAAGATCCAATAGTATTTTCCTAGAATTAGGACTTTATATATAGAATTAGGAATTTTAGACGGTCCTGAGAAATAACGAGATCTAACCCCATATAAAAGAAAGGTAAAAATATTTATATTTAAAGGCACATTTATTTTGGGGCCAAATACATTTTTTTAAGAAAAATATTGCATATAAATATATAAAAAAAGAAAAGAAAAAAAGTTACAAAGTTTCTTTGGGCGCCATCGATCCACCTCAATGTGTAATTAATTTTTTTTTTTTTTTGGGCAATGTGTAAAATATGTGATTTGTAACCATTAGTTCACCAAATATATATATTAATAAGTGTTGCATCAAATAAGAAAAAAGAAAAAAAGAAAAAAATGTGATTTGTAACCATTAGTTGCTCAAAGTATATATATTACTAAGAGTTGCATCAAATATGAAAATAGAGAAAAAGGAAACAAAAAAAAAAAGAAAAGAAAAGAAAAAACAATGTAGGCCAAGGATTCAAGAACCATAAACCTTCTAGTCATTAATGTTTGATTACTGGGCAAAAAATTAATTGCACCAAGATTTCAAGAACCATAAACCTTCTAGTCATTAATGTTTGATTACTGGGCAAAAAATTAATTGCACCAAGATTTCAAGAACCATAAACCTTCTAGTCACTAATGTGAGCATGGGGGTTAAAGTATAAAGGCTTACTATATCTACAGAGTTTAAATAAGATCCCTTGTTAGGGATGCATTTAATACTAAATCTAATTAACTTTTTTTTTTTTTTTTGGATAAAAATGTGATTAACTTCAAACTTAAAAAAGGTAAACAGTGGCCCCAAGACGAACTATAAATAATCCTCTCATCACAACACAAGCTCACAAATAAAAAAGCTAAGAAAAAAATATAGAGGAGAGTATTAATAATTTGCACTTCTAGCAAGAGAAGATGAGTGCTTATTGTGTAGGTACATATCTTTATTTTTCATTTTTTTGGTTATGTTGTATATATATATATATATATATATGTAAATATTTAGTTTCCAATACATAAAAATTAATATAAAGTTTGATTTTTGTTTTTTTTTTTTTTTTTTGGTTTAAATTTTCAGGCAAATATTTATGGCCAGAACTTGTGGGTAAGGATGGGAAATATGCAGTGGCAACAATTGACAGAGAGAATCCAAGTG
The DNA here is from genome assembly GCF_031755915.1 of Ziziphus jujuba. Lineage (NCBI taxonomy): Eukaryota > Viridiplantae > Streptophyta > Magnoliopsida > Rosales > Rhamnaceae > Ziziphus > Ziziphus jujuba. The sequence continues at coordinate 23,674,627 of NC_083381.1, read as the reverse complement.
TGAAAGCTATGATTGTGTTGGAAGGAAGTGTGGTAACCCAGGACTTCCGTTGTGATAGGGTTTGGGTTTGGGTTAATGCACATGGAATTGTTAAAAGGGTCCCTGTAATTGGTTAATTAATTAGGGGCACCCCAATAGCTACCCTATATAATCTCCAACCTCCAATATGCAAAATTGTTACCATTTATTTAATCCCTACCAACCTACCATAAATAAGGAGGTTCTATTATCTGAATGAACGTTTTTGTATTCATATTTAAATCAAATATATTTCATTAATATATATATATATATATATATATGTCTCTAAATCAAGTATATGTTTTTCTCTTTCAAAGTATAAAATCATTATTACTGCTAGAGCCATCAAATTTATACACTAAATTTTATTTTCCAAATAATATAACTGTACGTATATTAATAGTTCACAAAGCATTACATTCTAAATTTATAGAAAACTTAACTCAATAGCACTTTATTATTTTGGTTACAAAAGTCGACAATCCTAGTAATTTGACTTCTTTCTTATATTTATATGATTATTCAAACGATCAAAAATAAAATGTTTCCATACCATTGTGAGTAATCTTTACTTGTAAATTACTTGTCCCAGAGGCATAATTAGTCTTTTCCTTTTTCTGTTCAAAGGTCCATTTTGGTCATGAGTTTAACATAGTGTAATTTTTCTTAACAAAACTAGATGTTGTATTTTTTTGTTCACCTATCTATCTAGAAACTAGTAACTAATTATTTTAAGGGGAGTCTTATTTTTATTTTTATTTTTGGGTGAATTTTTAAGCAGAGTCTTAAGGTCATATTAAGGATGATCATCATCATCTGGCTGTTATTACATAGCAGAGGACCATTATTATGAACAGAAAATTTAAAAATAATGTCAGAAAAAATTCTATACAAAAATACATATCCATATCAATTTTATTAAGCTATTTAACTCTGTTTAAAAAAAATTAATAAGTCAAAATATTACCTTTCTTTAAAAAACAATTATTACTAGGAATTAAGTGTATATGGATTAGAAATATAACAGCGGTAATTGGTTAATGAGGATCAGAACATTCCCAATTATTTCCCTCATTAGTTTTATAGTTCTCGATGTAGCCAAATTACCAAAAAGTATATGAATATTTGTTCTTCATAAACTTAATGGAAATTTCAGCTCAACGCCACCCCCCCCCCCCCCCCCCCCCCCCCCCAAAAAAAAAAAAAAAAAATCCATTGTATAAGTATGACACACAAAATTTTTCATTAAGTTGTATTGCAAATTAATTGTAGTATTAAATTGACCACATTAATTATGTCGTATTTGTAAAACATTACTTTACACAGGTAAAAATGCATGGCCAGGAATTGTTCAAATTTTGCTTTTCTCTTTTTACTATTCTTTGGTAAATAATTTTGAAATTAATTTTCGACATCATATTTGTGCCATATTTCAGAAAGAACTACATCACGAAGAGTAATGCGCAGCTGGCTCTTTATCTTCCCTTCATTGTTTAATTGCAAATAGAAAGAAGCATATACACTTTTTTTTTTTTCCCATGTCAACCACATAATCAACACATGAGCCTTAAACAATTACCAATATATATATATTTATATATATGAGCCTTAACAAATTTGACTTTGAGCTGCTTAACATATTGGACTGCTAAGTGGGCAGGATCAAAGTCAGTTTCGACAAACCCAAGATTTTAAGGTCAGCCCGCTATATACAATCTAAGACCCAAATAAAAGCCCAACCTCTATGGACAATAGTCCAACTAAGGCCTAGATTTCGTGTTTTAGATTTCAGGTCCGTTCGGTCTCTACTTCTCCCTGATGAGACCCGTTTCTCCATCATCTTCCTATTTTTCTTTTTCTTTTTTTTTTTTTTTTGTTTTTTTAATAACAACTATTTGATTGATTAATTGTGTTTCCAATGAAGGTCAAATTTTTATCCTTTGTGTAGATGTAGTTTCTAGTCAAACCTTTAAAGTCATGATTGATATGAAAACGGGCCGTGCTGGAAATGTCCAACATAGTCTACATTAATCTACTTATATATAGGTCCAACATGGTCTTGTTATCAAAAATAAAATAAAATTAAATTAAAAAAGAAAAAAACAATTCCAACATAGCTATATAAATATACTTATACAGACAAATTTATCAAACATCAATTTTTAACAGATATGACAACGAAAATTTAAATTCAAATATTGACAAAAAAAACTTTTAGATGCTGGTAGATAATCATAGTATCTATAAATAGTCATCTTCAACAGTATAATTTATCATAATTATTTGAAATAAAAATAGAACTGTGATATATTATTTTATTGCAAAGGAGTTCAAGTAATTATATTAGTGTAAATATATGTAAATATTATTATTCCTATGCTATGGTCCAATTCCTTTTGGTTTTCTGTTTTGTATGTGTTTTTAGGCAAGAGATCATCGTGGGCAGGGCTATCAGGAAAGCAAGGACAAGTTGCAAAAGTAACAATCAAGAAGGAAAATCCTTATTTCGATGCTATTATTGTGGAAGAAGGCTTTGTAGTCCCTTTGGACTACCGTGAGGATAGAGTTTGGATTTGGGTTAATAAAAGAGGAATTGTTATAAAGGTCCCTTTAATTGGTTAGGTCTATCTTACCTAAGCTATCCCCAGTTAATGGTTTAGCTTTTAGGGTTTGCTTTTTCTAGCAAGTAAATTAGTTATAAAATCCCTTAATATTGTATACCATGGAAAAATTAATCCCTACTAAAGGAAATAATATACAAATTAGACATATTTTTCAATTTGTGATATTGAAAACTAAATTAATAAATTATTCTTTAGATCTATTAAAAGTTAATAAGTTAAATTGTTTTTTGTCGTATCCTTTTTCCTATTTCTAATCTCCAACAATCAAGAAGAAAAAACAAAATTAATATTCTTTGGACTAATAACAAGTAATCGTGCGGTTTGAACACTTTTTTGTGAATTTGAGATAGATTTTGTTATAACATTTTGAAAACTTTAGGCTTTGTTCAAACACTTCGGAAAAGATAAGATTGATCAACTTTGGAAATTGAATTTTATTCCCTAAAAAATGGACGAATAAGGTCTGCGTCCAATTGTTCATCCAAAAATCAGCAACTACCCTTTTGTTAATCCCTCCCACCGAGTGTCACAATATAATCCTCCAAACATGTTATCGACCTATGTAAACCTTGTTTTGTGTGTCTGTGTGCAATACCATGGCATGGAGTTTGGCTTAATTTATTGAGGGAAAATGAAGTTTGTCTTTTCAAACACAAGCGTTGAAAGCCTCGCCATTTAATCAGCCCGCTACATAAAATCTGAGGCCCAAATAAAGCCCAATTCATTGATATAATCCAAGCGGGGAATTTGGCCCAATACCCTCATAGGACCGAAGTTAATGATTTTTGCCCCTTCACTTGATATCTTTTTTGTTCTACCCCTCAATATCCATTGTAACCTTCAAACAAAAAAAAATTACTTACATATCCTATTATATTTTAAACCAAACAAAAATCAACTTATTCTAAACGTCTTTACACGAACACACAAAGACAAAAAACCAAACAAACGGCTTTACACGAACACACAAATACACGAAAATCCCAAAATTTCATAAAAGTGTATCAACTTTTGCAAAAAATTTGGATGACTGTTCACCCTCGGTAATTCCCGAGGAAATCGTCGGTAACCAACACATACCCTCTGGAAAAATTACCGACGGTTTCATCGGTAATTCCCGAGGGTGTACAGTCCATAACATTTTACCAATTTTTTGGGCCCCACAAGTCCCATAACGTGTGTTGAATGCAAAAACATGCAAAATAGGAATTCTAAAATTATACTAAGGAGAGAAAATCCCAAAATTTCATAAAAGTGTCTTAAATTTTGCAAAAAAATTGGATGACTGTTCACCCTCGGTAATTCCCGAGGAAATCGTCGGCAACCAACAAATACCCTCTAGAAAAATTACCGACGGTTTCGTCGGTAATTCCCGAGGGTGTACAGTCCATAACATTTTACTAATTTTTTGGGCCCCACAAGTCCCATAACGTGTGTTGAATGCAAAAACATGGCAAATAGGGATTCTAAAATTATACTAAGTAGAGAAAATCCCAAAATTTCATAAAAGTGTATCAAATTTTGCAAAAAAATTGGATGACTGTTCACCCTCGGTAATTCCCGAGGAAATCGTCGGTAACCAACACATACCCTCTGGAAAAATTACCGACGATTTCGTCGGTAATTACCGAGGGTGTACAGTCCATCACATTTTACAAGTTTTTTGGGCCCCACAAGTCCCATAACGTGTGTTGAATGCAAAAACATGCAAAATAGGGATTCTAAAATTATGCTAAGGAGAGAAAATCCCAAAATTTCCTAAACGTGTCTCAAATTTTGCAAAAAAATATGATGACTGTTCACCCTTGGTAAATACCGACGAAACCGTCGGTAATTTTTCCAGAGGGTATGTGGTTGGTTACCGACGGTTTCCTCGGGAATTACTGAGGGGGTACAGTCATCCAATTTTTTTGTAAAATTTGAGACACATTTATGAAATTTTGGGATTTTCTCTCCTTAGTATAATTTTAGAATCCTTATTTTGCATGTTTTTGCATTCAACACACGTTATGGGACTTGTGGAGCCCAAAAAAATGTAAAATGTGATGGACTGTACACCCTTGGTAATTACCGACGAAACCGTCGGTACTTTTTCCAGAGGGTATGTGTTGGTTACTGACGATTTCCTCGGGAATTACCGAGGGAATACAGTCATCCAATATTTTTGCAAAATTTGAGAACTTTTATAGCAATTTTGGGATTTTCTCTCCTTAGGATAATTTTAGAATCCATAGTTTTCATTTTTTTGCATTCAACACACGTTATGGGACTTGTGGGGCCCAAAAAAATTGGTAAAATGTGATTGACTGTACACCCTCGGTAATTACCGACGAAACCGTCAGTAATTTTTCCAGAGGGTATGTGTTGGTTACCGACGATTTCCTCGGAAATTACCGAGGGTGAACAGTCATCCAAATTTTTTGCAAAATTTGATACACTTTTATGAAATTTTGGGATTTTCTCTACTTAGTATAATTTTAGAATCCCTATTTGCCATGTTTTTGCATTCAACACACGTTATGGAACTTGTGGGGCCCAAAAAATTGGTAAAATGTTATGGACTGTACACCCTCGGGAATTACCGATGAATCTGTCGGTAATTTTTCCAGAGGGTATTTGTTGGTTACCGACGATTTCATCGGGAATTACTGAGGGTGAACAGTCATCCTATTTTTTTGCAAAATTTGAGACACTTTTATGAAATTTTGGGATTTTCTCTCCTTAGTATAATTTTAGAATCCCTATTTTGCATGTTTTTGCATTCAACACACGTTATGGGACTTGTGGGGCCTAAAAAATTGGTAAAATGTGATTGCCATAGGGTTTCGGTAATTACCGATGAAACCTTCGGTAATTTATGAATAAAAAATAAATTGAACGTTTTCATTTTTTAATGCCGTTTGATCACTTACTTTGCCAGAATTTATCATTAATAATGCTACATTTAGCATGTTATTGGTTGGAACACACATGATTGAAGTTGCCGGATGGAATTGTTGTGAGTCTTTTACGACGGTGTACAAATGTCAATTACCGATGATGCATTGGTCATTACCATTGGGCAGTAATATCATCCATGCAATAGTAAGAAACATACAAACAACTGAACCAAAAACTGAAGACGGAATGATATGTTATCAAAACAATACGACAGATGAATTTGACAATAAAAGAACACATAAAGCCAACGTCTATTATGCCAAAACACACGTTACGCGGTTGACCAACTAATTGCATTCCTGACTACATTTCATACACACACATACCACATAACATGTCCTCATTGTTTGAATATAGCATCATGCGATTGATGGGCGTTCGTTTCAGTGGTACTGTTGGTTGTTAGTGCTATCAAGAGGTACGGCGGCGGAGCATGATCGTCTGCTGTGACCAACCTGTTTGCACCTCCCGCATCTATATTGATGACGCTCCTCTCCTTGAGATTGAATCCTCTTCTTTCTTGGTCTTCCTAACTGTTTGCCAATCTTAGGTGGAAGTACAAGCTGGTTTATGACATCATCTCGAGCATACCACTGACATTTATCTCCAAGTGGATATATGGTTTCCAAATATGCGTCACAGAGTGAGTCAACTTAGTAATGCACCGAGCAAAGGATATATGGAGAAATATGTCGATGCTTTCATGCTTCAATTGCATGGACACAAGGAAATCCATCAATGTCGAATTCCTTGCATGAGCATGTCTTATTTTCTAAGTTGACTACTCCAACGAACATGCCATAGCCAACAATTTGAAACTTGTATAAGTTCAATGGAATAACACGTAAGCCTCTACCATTATTTGAGCGCTCTTGCATGATATTTTCCAACCAATTAGTAACAAGAGTTTGCATTGCAGCTGCGTTATTTCGACGTTCATACCCCTTGTTGATTAATTCTTCAATCATGTCTGCAAACAAAATAGCTCAAAAACATTACAAACTCTAGTATTGCTGTCAGGACTCGTCTAGAATTCCTCCCCGGAACCCTAGACAAGCCCTGATCCCAGGGAAATACCACTGAACCTTCCAACGAAAAATCCGGCAGCACCTCCCTTAAGGGTAGGACTAACCAAAAATTACCTGCACTGAAAACTCACTTCTAAAAACATCCCCTTATTCCTCCCACAATACTACAAATTGTTTCCACAAATTTACAGCACTTCAAAGAACAGTAAATCAGTGCATAAAGAACAACTACACGTCCAATATAGTATACAGAGCATTATACAATAAATGTGGAATTTATACAATGACAAATAAGGAAGCAATACAAGACAGAGAGGAAAAAAAGGAAGAAAAACTTCTTGAACCTTCGGCAACGAACTGAGACGTTGGGCTCGCCCCGGACAATCAACGTCTCCAACCTGGACCTAGGGGAACGGAATTTAAGAGTGTGAGATGCTAATCATCTCTGTGAGTGACCCTAACTACCGAACACCTTTAACAATAATAATATAAAAATAAAGGAATTTAATCAATCCATACCGAACAATTACATAAATAAATAAATAAACAATTGAAATAATAATTTCTCTCAAAACCCTCACTATTCACTCCGTTGGAAATGTTCCCCTTTTAAAACATTTTCACAAAACCCGATGTACATACTCCCCGAAAACCAAGGGATTAAACCATTTGATAAACAATAAATAATAAATACCCCAATATATAATTAAAATGTAATAAATTATAGTAAATAATTTTTGAACACCTTTGGGGTTTAAAACATTATTTGCAAATTACACCTGATGCACCACACCATATACCGGTGATGCCCTCCGATACCCAGTGTCCCGAGCACCGACTGGTGGGGGGGTTAAAGAGAGAAACCTGCAAACGGCACTTCGGCGTCCCGACAGTACCGCTGCTGAAACCATCTCCCGGCCAAGGAGGGGGGCGGCTGTGGCCAATAACAAACGTGTCTGCCCACGGTCCAATGGCAACAACGGGAGAAATAATAACCGCGCGCTAAACCACATAATACCTGCGCGCTACCACGTGTTCATACACCAGAACACCAATACTGTATGAGTGCGTCTAAAAATAAATATTATTAACCAACCGTACCGTTTTCCAAGATTACTGTGGGAAATACATTAAATTCTCACACTTACCATCCCACATATTTTTATTTAATAAACCGGTACGAAACATTGATAACCAACAAACCACAATAAAACCATAACCAAATTGTACCACATGAGCATAAATTAAATACCAATTAAACATAATTAATTGCCCAAAAATGATATAAAATCCAGACACAATCAATTACTGAAAATACTTGCTCATGTGTAATAAATACCATTTAATCACAATAAGATAATATTCGGGAATTTCTTAATGATCCCAAAATTTCCGTTTAGCACCAATGGGTAAATATATATATAAAATAATATTTTTTCCGATTGTATTTAAAATACGCCACATGAGCACAATTTACAGATATCAATTTAACACCACATAAATATAATTAATTACCCCAAAAATACTTTTAAAGGTGGGTCACTCACCTGGAGCACGCAATTAACCCACGATCCACTATGGGATTAATTCCACGACTCACCGGTGCTCCTAGAATAAAATTCACACACAGTCAAATAAATTAATATTTTAATCGGATAAATAATACCCGGTACCCGAGGGGTCAAACACAAACTTTAACCAAAATGGTCGAATAATATACCGAATCGAAGCTTGAGCGACGAGGATTACAAATCCGGTCTCCATCAACCCCAATTCCACCGGAGGTGGCCGGAAAGCTTCGGCCGGTTTTCAATTCCTCGTATCTCGCAAACCGCTTCGAATTTTTGAGATTGGAGGCCATTTTTGGACTCAGAGGACCCAAAATAGGGGGAGAGGAGGCTTAATTCGGACTGGGCTGGCCGGAATACGGCGAAATCGCCGGAAAAAGTTAACCGGCCACCGCGACTTCGCCGGCCCGATCTGGGCGCGTCGCCGGCCGTCCGGCAGCCAAATTTGGCTGGTGAGCTCGCCGGCGTGTGGGCTTGGACGGTGGCCGGCGCGTGCGTGGTTCTGGTGGCCGGAAAAAGAAAACACGGTGAGAGAGAAGGACGGTCGGAGGGAGAGAAGGCTGTGCGTTTTTTTTTTCTGTCTTGGTTGGGCTCGGGGAAGAAGAAGGGAAGGAAGGGTGTTTTCCCACGTGGGGAAAAAGAAAAAGAAAAGAAAAAGGAAAAGAAAAAGAAAAAGAAAAAGGAAAATAAAAATAATTAAATAATTAAATAATTAAATAACAATATTATTATTTAAAATAATAATAAAATAATTTGATTTTAAACATGGTTGACATGTGGCATTTCACCATGGTGACACATGGTCACCTTCATTAAGTCACACATGGCACCTCGTTACGCATTTAAAGATAATATTAAAATAATACGGTGTTTGAAAAACTCTACAGGTCCATAACTTTCAAACCACATGTCCAAATCGGACGTGCCGCTAGTCTACGGACTCGTATCAACGAGCACTTTACAACCATGCATGAGTCAAAGCTCAACCTTGCATGAATAAAAAGTCAACTCCGGCACCCCTTGGACAGTTTGGACCTTAACTTGTTTTGCTCATAACTTTCAAACCGTAGCTCCGTTTTAAACATGCTACTAGTCTATAAACTCGTGCCAACGTGTACTTTGTAACGGTACCTCAGTCAACCTAGAATTCCAACCGGAACAAAAAGTCAACTTTTGACCCTTTCGATCAACAGTCAACAGTCAACCTCGGTCAACGTGCAAAAATTCCGACATGATTCGGGACGGGGTGTTACAATTGCCCTTCCTCCTCATGATAATTATAGTAGACCATGCCTTCTAACGCAAGGAAAAAAAACTGCTAAATTATAACAAAACCAATATAATATCAACCAATATAATATTAAACACAGTAATCACATGATAAAAGCATTAAAAGTTAACTAAAGACTATAACTGTGGATATTTAGATATCATAAAACATCAACAGCAAGTAGACTTCTCATATAAAACATTTAATATGTCCCCAAGAAGATAATAATCATCAAATGCGGCTCCTACCATGGACCTACCAATAATCCATACCACAACAGCTGTGGTCCTTGTGGTCCTTAAAATTTTGAATAGAAACCTAAAGTGAAAGAGCTTCATGATATCATAATATGCTGACAACACAAATACAATTGAGTGAATAATCTTCCACCAGTTCCTTTCACCGTAAAGAGAAAAAAGTTCATCCCACATAACAACTGCAGGGAGGATTGAGCATTTCTTAAAAATTAACAATGTTTCAGAACATGTGACAAATAAATTGCTTAATTTTTAAAATCCTAAAAACTAGTTATTAAGTGCACAGGAGAAAAAAGGTTCTTAGATAAAGGTGGAAATTCTGTGGTTCGGTAAAATAAAGTAGAAAGCTAAAGCATAGATATTAATTTGAACATTGTTATATAGATAATGAGGATCCATTAATAGTTCCAACCAAGTCAGAGATCAAAATGCCAACTCCCTGTGTGTAGAATGTACAAATATACAACAATGAAAGGAACTCAATGTTGACCTTAATTTGAAGGTCAGCAAATATGAACTGAATAAGAAGAATATAGGTAATAATACTATTGCACTACTTTGACCAATATAGGAACCAAATGGACCTCCAAAATTCAGAACATCTAACTTTTTTAGTCTGGCTAATGATGAAATGAGGAAAAGCAACATCTAAATTTTGAAGTGCATGTAAATGTTGATATCTATTTGTGCAATTTCAATTGGTTTACTCGTTTTTTCATATGAACACCTTATTTTACATTCATTGTGATTTTGCCTGTTTTCTAATATCTTTTCTTGGCTTTTTTCCCCTTAATGTGTGTGTATTTGTCAATACAATAGATAATATAGTGGTGGCTAACTTCCAAAAAGCATAATTGATTCGCAGCCAAACCGAGGAACTCATATAAAATGTCTTCCTTGCATAGCTCCCATAGTTTTCTATTATTATCATACGTTAACCTATCATTGCATCTTTTAACATGAAGTGCAAAGGGAAATGATTCCACAACATCATAATTGGAGTTTGAGTTAAATCAATAAATGAAAGCCCCAATGGACTGTTTAAATCAATAAACATGTATGAGAAATGACTAAATTAGAAGGGGATAAATACAAAAAATATCAACAAAGAAAATGGAGAACAATATTTGTGAGGTATCTCTTTGACACAAGAATAATTTACTTGAATAAAAGATATTAAAGTAATAATAATAATATAAATAAAAATAGAAAGAAAAATGCATGCTGATACAAAAAAATAAAGGAAAAACAAAGTGCATTTACATTGGATATTAAGTGTTATGAAGCGGTACGAATGCAAATACTTTAAATCGAAAAACTCATTCATAGAACTCAAAGAAAGGCACTGAAAACAATACCACTAAACAATTCACTTCGTAAACCATGATTAATGCTGTAGAATAACACTACCCCAGGAAAACTTAACTCGTAGAGCCCAAATCCAACTAAAGCTACCAAAGGAACAGCTGAAAGTGGACTCAAAAACTTGAAGAATAGATATAGAAAATCTAATTAACAATAGCTTCAGAATTCCAATTGTTTGTAGGACAAAACTATTTTGGAGAAAACATTAAAAGGCATCAGTGCAAACACTCAACAGCCTTAACAAATATTTGACAATAGTTTTTGTAGTCGAGTTCTATTACTTCACTTTCCTCTCCATTTTCTTCAATCTATATTCCTAGCCAAACCACTGAAAACCATTCTGAATAGGATCATTACAAAATTGTTCAAGATGGTGATAAACAGGATTGGCACACGTCCTATGTATGCACAATCATACAAAGAAACCAAAAGATATTACGTGTTACTATTTGCATTTAGATGGAAATTTTAATTTTTAAATAAAGAGAAGCACTAAAACAAAAGTTAACATCACACTGATAGAACATATTCTCTAAATGAATCAAAGAAACCAAGTTGGCCAGGAAGAGTTTCCAATAACCTACTAAACGGGTGGCTAATATTGATTTAGATTTCCCATTTTCAAAAGAAAAAGTCAAAGAGTAGTTTTAAATTCTCCAAGATTCTTCATATGCTATCACCATTAATGCAAGTACCTTAAACATTTTTTAGCACAAGAAGAATTATGTGTATCATGCAATCAGATTAATCCAATCAAACAACCAATATCAACCAGGAAGACCAGATTGTTTATACCTTTATGTACCTTCCAAATTTAGTTCCTTGATCTTTTCTAATAGTGGAACAACAAGCTCTATGACAATATAGATAGCAACCTTTGTCATATTACCACAAAAAGTTTTAGTCTCCATACTATAAAGGAATGATAAAATATTTGGTTGTTTGACCTGAAAAGAACAAATGTGACCTTTTTATACTAGTAGGTATCGCAGAAAAATTCCTTTACAGAAGGCTAGTAACAGAAGGATAAAGTAGCTAGACAGGGAAACAAAACATGTATTAAGGCTTTAGAAAAATAGGCATACTATCAAACAAAACCTATGGACTCTGAAAAAACAACCATGTTGAGTTAATGCTTGATAAAATAAAAAATTTAAACATTTTTTTACAAAAATATTACACTTAAATTTTATCAGATTATTGGATTTCAAATTTCAGGGATGTGAGAATCTTTCATATCAATTCCCTCTTTGATTTTGATAGGTGTATGTGACAAGAAAATCCACAATGCATCAATCCGTTAATATCTAAATTCAAAAAAGTAGCAACCAATATATTGAAAATTGCAAATAGAAGAATATTTAAACCAATCCAAGAAACCAAAGAGAATAAGAACTTTCTCAAGAAAAATACTAACCACATCAAAGAGTAAAACAGATGAGAACTTATAGTTCTGAGGCGCTTTACACCATTACGACCAGCAGCTAAATGTCCATCTTGGGCATTACTTCCAGAAAGAGAAAATATACATATAACAGATCCATCATCCTAAAATACCAATTAAAAGTATATCAACATATCATGTATTTATATATGATAAAATTTTCTTAGATTAGAGGAACTGGAGATTGAAATTCGTAATTGACGTATAGGAAATAGCCAATAATAAGATCTTAGGAAGATCTGAGCATATAGACACATCCAAGACTTTAATAGAACAGGTTATGGAATAGCTTCACTACTAAAATTTTCTCTTCATTTGTATGAGCAAAAGCATTATATAATTTCTACCACACACACGCAACCCAATAAAACATATCAACAAACAGTTAAAATGCATATGATTTTGGCCCCAAATAATAAAACCCAAAAATAATAGCATTCTAAAAACAAGTTTAGTAATTAATACTATCATTCAATCCCTTCTTACACTTTCTTTTATGTTTTTGGTCTGTTTTAGGCAAGTGGTCAAGGCCAGAGCTTGTAGGAAAGCAAGGACAACTTGCAGAAGCGACAATTGAGAAAGCAAATCCTTATTTGAATACTGTTGTCGTGGAAGAAGACAAAGTAATAGTCATTATAGATCAACGTGAGTAGGGTTTCGGTTTGGGTTAATAACTGTGGGATTGTTGTAAGGGTCCACATAATTGGATAGACGTACCATATCTAAACTATTGGTCATAAGGTCCATTTGAAATACAAAATGAATTTGAATTGATTTAAATTGGATTGAAATACTTTAAATTTGATTCTATAAAATTAAATTATTTTACTTAAAATAGTTTAGTCTCGTTCAATATAGCTACATATTACAAATGGATGACATTGGTTTTGCGTGAGGGTTACTTGCTCTGTCCGGGAATTATATTACACGTTTCTTAATGTTTGTACCATGGGGATATAACACCATACTAGCTAAAAGGAAATAATCAAGAGTCTATTCAACATAAAAAAATATAAATAAATAAAATAAAAAGGAGAGGACTTGCAGTGGCAATTCAAATAGCAGAGCACCTTAGTTTGAGTAGGGTTTGTGTCAGGGGAGGGATGCCTGGGGGCCTAGCCACACTAGCAAAAAAATAAAATAAAATAAAATAAGAAGAAGAAGAAGAGAGAGTCTATTCTCTACATATTATATTCAAAATTAAATTAATAAGAAATTTTCCTTTAATAATTAGATATATGATTCTTTCTCTCCTCTATGTAACTCAAACAGCCGGTTTTGATTTAAATTTTATAGGAGAGCAATTAAATTATTTCTCTCTCTCTCTCTCTCTCTATCTCTCTCTCTCTCTCTCTTTTTCCTTAATCTCTCTATATATATGCAATAATTAATTAGTTAGAAAATTCTAACTTTAAATAAGGGATGATTATGTAGAGTAAATAAGATGCACAATAAATATTAATGAAAAATTATCTTTCAAAAATTACAAATAAGAGATGCATAAATAGCAGTCCGGGATGACTTGAGTTATAATCTCATTTGTAACTGGCACGCCATGTAATATGAAAAGAAAATTTTGAAAAGAGCAAAAGTAACAAAGAGATAATTTGGCAATGGTTTCATGCATATATATATATATATATATAATCAGCCTCCAATAATGAATTACTTTATTTTATCTCTCCATTTTCTCATTCTATTTCTTTTTTTTTTATTTTCCCTTTCATGCTCTTTCTCTCTACATATTCTCTCTCTACTTTCTCTCTTCACTTCTTCTTTCTACATAATTAATTTCATTAAATGTGTAATATGATATTAAGAGTATTTTTGTCAATTGATTTCATTCTGTTATAGATTCACGTGGTGATTCCAAAAAGCAAGCTGACAAAAAAATGAATTCCACGCACCTTCCACCTCATTTTTATCCTTCATTCCATTCCACTCTCCTTTTCCTTCCATTCTCACAACCCAACATCTAATAACTTTAATTGCACTTACATATTGATCAATTCAATATTTAATAATTTCATAGCCGCACCAAGAATTCAAGAAAAAAACCATTAAAACCTTCAAGCTGGCGTGCATGCATTAAGCTTTCAAACTTTTATGGATAACAACAACAAAAAAGTCAAGAGTGATCAACAATTTCAAGAAACTAATCTCTATAAATAACGATCTTCTCGCAACACAAGATCACAAACAAGGCAAATTTCAGTACAAACCTAAGAAGAGACAGAAAAAAGTGTGATACATTACTTTGTTGCAAGGATGAGTATCGAATGCAAAGGTAACACGTTGTGCCAGTCTATTATTGTCCTGTTGTATGCATAATATCATACATAAATATAAACTTTAATTTAATTGATATGTAATTTATCTAATTTTGTGTATGCATGCACACATGTGTTATATACAGGAAAGAGTTCATGGCCAGAGCTTGTGGGAAAAGGAGGGAAAGTAGCTGAACAGATAATTGAGAGGGAGAACCCTCTTGTGGATGCCATTATTGTGGAAGAAGGAACACCAATCCCTTTGAACGTGGTCAAGCAGTGTGATAGGGTTTGGGTTTGGGTTAACACTTATGGCATTGTTACACGTGTTCCAGTCATCGGTTAAGGGCTATATATATGTGTTTCAAAATGCTTGAGGGAAGGCCTACTTGATTCTCTAGTAAATACATATATGTTTGTTGTAGTGTTTGCACTATGTAAAATAATTCCTGAAAAAGGATAATAATTAAGGAGATGATCCTATGTTTTATTCTCCATTTGTTATGTTAATGGAAATTAAATAAAATATCCTTCCTCTCTCTCTCTCTCTCTATATATATATGTATATATATAGTTGTTTTTAGCCAGGGGTTTTTTCGATAACTAGCCACTTTACAATTGCATTTTAGAAAAATAGCAAATTTTTTTATTTTTTTAAAAACTAACCAATATTTTACCCGTTTGGACTAAAGTACCCTTATCTACAAAAGCTTTCCTTTCTTCTACACAGCCGTTCGTTCGTGGGGGTGGGGTTTATACAAAACTGTTCTTGGGGTTTCTCTAAACTCTTTGCATCTCATCGCCTCTCACTCTCATTTTTTTGTATTTTCTCAGATCTCAAACTAAAATCAAGTAAAAATTTTATCTTTTTTCTTATTAGATGAAAGTAAGGAAATATGTATTTTTTTTGTTTTTTCTCTTTCTATTTTTTCTTGTAAGTTTTATTAGTTTATGGTTTTTTAAGCTTTTTATTTGATATGGGTATGCAAGAAATTGATTTATGAGATGTTCTATGTGATTTTAAAGATACTTTAGGTGGCATATGGTTTGAAAATGGGAGAAATTTTGTGTAAAACTGAAAAATCGCGAAAAACAGTAAAAACGGAGGAAATTTGGCGAAAAAGATGAATTTCCGCCAATTTCCTCCAGTTTGTCAGTTTTCGCAAATTTCCGCCAATTTTTCGCCAGTTTTCCGCCAATTTTCCGCCATTTTTCCGCCAGTTTTCCATCAGTTTTCCGCCAGTTTTCCGCCAATTTTCCGCCAGTTTTCCGCCAGTAGGAAAAAGCTATATTTGGCTCGAAAAAAAAAAACAGAATCAACTTTTTTAATACAGTTAATATGTTTGTTTAATATTATTCAAAATTTTATATATTTATTGATTTAGTTTAACGTTATTCATTTAATTTTGTAGTCAAATGGAAGATGATGACATTGTAATTGCGGTTTTATACAATGGAACATTGGTACAAAATGATAGTGGTGATTGGGAATATCGAAATGGTAAAAATGTAATGGTTTCCGTCGGCAAGAGATGCACAAAATCAGAGTTAGAGGACTGTGGCATATTTACACTCAAGACCATCGAATTCTTACATGCTAGATTACGATTGACATTCACACAAGATAACATGGAGTTCTTTAGGAAGAAGTATGCATATGAGGTTTACAACAAAGAACTTAGCATATGAGCTGCGTGGTGATGCTTTTTTCTTTCCTTTTTTCATGTTTATAGATGCATATTATTTATTATATTTGACTTTTAATTGTAAATATAATGGTGGCTTATAATGTTCATTTAACAAAGATAACAATGTGGTATTGATGTAATGATAAGTAATTGACCTTATAGGAAATGTGCCATGTTTATTTATTATAATTCCGTTATGCACAAACGCCTTAAGAGCTCAATTGCAAATTTTAAAAAATTTTCCGCTTGTCGGAAATATTTCCTATAGGCCGAAAAATTTTCCTACTGGAGGAAAAATGGAGGAAAAACGTTCCTCCAGTCGGAAATCCCATATGAAGAAAAATTGAAGCCTCTTGATAAATTTCCGCCAGGTGGAAAAATTTTCCTCCAAGCGGAAATAGTTTTCCTCCTGTTGGAAAACATTTCCTCCAAGCGGAAATTGTTGAATAATTTTTACTCCTATTAGAAACTAATTTCCTCCACTTGGAAAATCAATTTCTAATAGATTATATAAGTTAATAGTAGGATAAAAAAAATTGGGAGTGGAGACAAATATTATATAAGATGAAGATGGAATTAACAAAAAATGTAGTGACATTTAAAATCAATAACCATTTTAAATAAAAATAAAATTGATATATGTTTGTTTTTATTTTCAAAATCATTTGGACATTTCATAAAATGATATGTAAACTAAAGATTGAAAATCAATTCCAGAAAGCATCTTTTCATTTAGGATTAAATTCAAAAAAAAAAAGATATGAAATAATTATCAAAACATATTAAACCATAACACTAAATTAAAACTTTCTAATTCGAAGCATAAGACAATGGATTCGTACATCTCTGCCTATAATGTCCAACACCACCGCATCGGCTACATCTACGTCCAATAACATCTTCACCTTCGGATGGTATGCGTTGCATCCTTGGTCTACTGGCTCGCCTACGTGTCCATCTTGGTGGAAGAACAATGCGACTTGCCACGTCATCCGGGACATGCCACTGTTTTTCATCTAACAAAGGATAAATGGACTCAGCATAAGCTGCACGATATGCATCCACGGTGTAGTAATGAGAACACATGCCATAAGGAGCAATTTTTCGGTCTCTACAAGCGGCAATACAATGATCACAAGGATATTGATCAAGATCGAAGACTTTGCATGAGCATGTTTTTGATTGGAGATTAACTGTACCCCTCAAACTCCCACCTTCCACAAGAAATTCATGCATATTAATGGCTTTCACACGTAGTCCGATGGACTCCAAATTTTGTAGTTTGAGTTGCTCTTCCATATGGTCAGTCACAGGCTTTGTCAATTTTGCACCTGCAGTACGTCGCTCATAAAACCACCTTTGCAGTAAATCCCGTATGTGCTCTATTAATGCTACTATTGGCATCTCTCTAGCATCTAGCAGAATGCCATTCAAGCTTTCTGCAATATTGGTGGTCATGATAGTGTACCTTGTACATGGATAAAGAGAACGTGCCCACCTTGTAGGGTCACATGATCGAATGTACTGGGCAGCCTTAATGTTTTTTGCCTCAATTTGCCCCATATAAAACTCAAAATCTTCAACCAAATATGCACTAGCTGCGAGCATGAAACATTGTATTATTGATTCATCTTTCGCATGTCCATTTGCTTTAATATTTCTGCTTATATGGTACGTGCACAACGCATGGTATGCATTGGGAAAAACTTTGCGTAATGCCCTTTCAATAGCGGGGTGTCTATCACTCACAAACACCAAATCTGGAAAATCTCCGATGGCATCCTTCAGGTTTTGGAAAAACCATGTATATGCTTGCTCGTTCTCTCCATCTCCAATGCCGAAAGCCAAATGATATATTTGCTTATTGCCATCCATGCCCGATGCAATATACATGTACCCTTTGTATTTCCCTTTCAATGTAGTTGCATCAACAGCCAATACGGATCTTATGTGGGATTTAAATCCCCTAATGCTTGCTCCAATCGCCATAAACAAATATACAAAATTGTTATTATCGTCTGTTTTGATACGTGTAACAGTCCCAGGGTTCTTCGACACTAACTCAAAACAGTAGGCAGGTAACTTAGCAAAATTCTCCTTTGGAGATCCCCTAACACTGTTAAGTGCATACTCTTTACCTCTCCATGCTTTGTTGTAGCTTATATTCACCCCATATTTCTGCAAAAATTCATGTTGAATTTCTTTGGGTTTGTAAACACGTGCAATACCTTCATATTTAGATTTGATACATTGCCCGATAACCCGGCTACTGGCTTGCTTGTTTTCTCGATGCACGATATCTAACGAGCAACTGTGTACATTATCAAAAATTCTCACAACAAATATTTCTCCATTTTTAAATGTGGTTGCACGTAGTCGCCATTTACAAGTATTTTCCAAGCATACAACCTCATACCGTTGTGTAGTTGACCGTGTCACCTTGAACTCCTTATTTTCTCGCATGCAATAGATACTCAGTTTATTCTGTAGGTCATGTTTGTTGCGAAATAATTGTCCAACTACTATGCTCTCACAGCCAGTGAACTTTGACGAAAATATGGCCATAGAACCACTTCTGTTGCTCGATGATATGTGGTCACTTGTAGCACGATGAACCCTAACATCATCAACTCCTTCATTGTTCATTTCAGGATGCATATCATTATCATTATCCGGCAACTCATGATCAAAATCTACATCATTATGACCAACATCATCCCCTGCTGCATTGTAATTCTCATCATGATCAATATGATGCAACTGCTCATACTCCTCGTCGTTAGGAAACCGTTCAGCATAGTCACCTCCAACATCAACTCCTTCGTGAATGTTAAATGATGTCCAGGCCCCCCCACGAACATCAACTTGATCTCTAAACTGAGTTTCTTGAACCATAATTTCCTGAGATGTAGCCTGAATTGGTTCAGTACCGGAAGCTTGTGGTAGACGACCGCCAATTGGAGGACAAGAAAAAGAATGAAGATTACTCCCACTATCCGAAGCAAATGCTGTTTGATGAACATTTCTACATACATGTTCAACTTTTGAAATCACCTCAACATACAATGGAGGCCGCATCATTGTCATCCCTCCATTCCTCACTTCTTGAAGAAAGCATTTCACATCCCTATCACATCGTATTTCTGTAGGATCCAACTTTTCTGCACATCGTCCATATATCCATTTTAGCTTTAGCAAATATTCATTTCGATCTATCTCAATAGAATTGAAAATCTCATCCTCTAACTCTGATTTTGTGCATCTCTTGCCGACGGAAACCATTACATTTTTACCATTTCGATATTCCCAATCACCACTATCATTTTGTACCAATGTTCCATTGTATAAAACCGCAATTACAATGTCATCATCTTCCATTTGACTACAAAATTAAATGAATAACGTTAAACTAAATCAATAAATATATAAAATTTTGAATAATATTAAACAAACATATTAACTGTATTAAAAAAGTTGATTCTGTTTTTTTTTTCGGGCCAAATATAGCTTTTTCCTACTGGCGGAAAACTGGCGGAAAATTGACGGAAAACTGGCGGAAAACTGGCGGAAAACTGGCGGAAAATTGGCAGAAAATTGGCGGAAATTTGCGAAAACTGACAAACTGGAGGAAATTGGCGGAAATTCATATTTTTCGCCAAATTTCCTCTGTTTTTACTGTTTTTCGCGATTTTTCAGTTTTACACAAAATTTCTCCCATTTTCAAACCATATGCCACCTAAAGTATCTTTAAAATCACATAGAACATCTCATAAATCAATTTCTTGCATACCCATATCAAATAAAAAGCTTAAAAAACCCTAAACTAATAAAACTTACAAGAAAAAATAGAAAGAGAAAAAACAAAAAAAATACATATTTCCTTACTTTCATCTAATAAGAAAAAAGATAAAATTTTTACCTGATTTTAGTTTGAGATCTGAGAAAATACAAAAAATTGAGAGTGAGAGGCGATGAGATGCAAAGAGTTTAGAGAAACCCCACGAACAGTTTTGTATAAACCCCACCCCCACGAACGAACGGCTGTGTAGAAGAAAGGAAAGCTTTTGTGTAATTTTCAATTTTATCAAGGGTATTTTTGTCCCAATGTGGCTAGTTTTTTTTAAAAAAAAAAATTTTGCTATTTTTCTAAAATGGAGTTGTAAGGTGGTTATTTATGGGAAAAACCCTTTAGCCCCAGCCTCTTATATGAAATTGTAGCCCAAATAAAGCCCAAATTATTGATATAATCCAAGCTCCAACTAAAACCCAAATTTCATGTCCATCTCTACAGTTTTAATCACCTTAATTTTTAATTTAATGAATTCAGATTTCTATTCCAACCTTTATAGGCTTGATAAATGTGAACATGGATCGGGCTTCAAAGGACCACAAAGTCTATTATTTGTATAGACGAATTTATTAAACTCCAAAGTTTTTACAGAAAAGAACGATAAAGTCAAGGCTTACAAAAAGAAAATATGCTAATCATCGTTAAAATGAAAGTCTATAAATCTTAATCTTGGACAACATAAGATCGCAGATTGAAATATAGGTACAATTCAAAAACTTATAAAAGTAGAGCTGTGTTGATATATTACTTCTAGCAAGGATGAGTTTAGGTAATTAATTAAGTTATTTTACTTTTTTTTTCTAGACCAGGTAATTAAGTTTTAGTTCAATCCCTTCTTACATTTTCTTTGTTTGTTTTGGGCATGAGGTCATGGCCAGAGCTTGTAGGAAAGCACGGGCAAGTTGCAGAAGCGACAATTGAGAGAGAAAATCCTAATTTGAATGCTATTGTTGTGGAATAAGGCAACATAGTATGGTATGGACCTAAAAATTAATCCTTTCATGAGTTGGTTGGGTGTACGAGGTAATTATCTTATTTATTAATTAGATAATATTACTTTTTATTAATCAATTAGTTATATTATATAATGTCAGGTAAATATTATTTTATAAATGAATTATTTCTTTTAAGTATATGTAAATTGTGTTATAGTCATATGAACAAAATAAGTTTATTCCATTCTTAACTTTATCTCTTACTCTTTTATCTCCTTCTCTTCTCCTTTATGGCTTTTTCTTTTTCCTTCTGATAATAGGGAACATAGTAGTCACTATGGACTACCATGAGGATAGGGTTTGGATTTGTATGTTATAACATACATGGGATTGTTGTAAGGGTCCACGAAATTGGATAGATCTACCATATTTAAGCTATTTCATGGGTCCATTTGAAATGTCGAATGAAGCTATATATCTGTATATTTTTTATCTTGTCAAAGATACCTTTTCATGTATAAATTGATATTGTCTGTATCTTCAATTACATCACTAATATTACCTTTCATATTCCATGTAAAGAAAAACACACACATACATGCATAGAATTGTCAATAATCTTGGCTTTGATTTTGTTCCTTGTTAATTATTACTGCCTTCTGTATGTCAATAATATTTTATTATCCTTCGACCTATTTGCTACAATCAACTTTGTATTTCCAGAAAACACAAAATACTATCAACCTTGACTACATATTTCCTAATAAATAAAATATAAAATTGTATATAGAATTAATTACTTAATTAGCTTATTTATATTTGCAAATTAATTAATCAATTATTAATTATAAGATATTTGATTATGTATTGAAGAATGATATATTTTATGATGATGTGTTTTAATCTCTAGTGCTTTCGAGGTTAAAGTTAAAGCAAATCTTGATCCTTTACACTTTCCTTGAAAGATTAATAATACAATGTACATATGGTAAATATTTGAAACTTGATAAGTACAAAATAGTAGTCAATTACGAAAAAATTTCCCCTTTATCCTAGTGTCTAGAACTTATGATCTCTCAATCATAGCTGTGAATAGTATACCAACTGAGCCAACATCATTTAACTATGGAATAGTAGGTAATAATAACCGACAAACTAAACCAAATCATACTTATTGTGGATTGTCTTTCCTTGAATAATATTTAAAACAAAAGTTGCTAATGAAGTTAAAATTGAGAGGAAGAACATTACCAAAAAAAAATTAAAATTTAAAAAAAAAAGAAAAAAGAAAACCTAAACAAATGAGAAGGAGAAGCCTCTTGTGAATACACGTTGCTTTTTCAAAATTTCTGTTTTCCAAGACAAAAATCCTTTTTTCCTCATTAATAAATTGACAAAAAAATGAAGAAAAAAATAATAAAGAGAAAGAAAGAAGTTTTAATTTTTTTTAGTGAACAAGTACATCTTAATATATAAGATATAATCATTTAAGAATATGCCAAAAAATGGTCCCCATTATAAAGTTTTGTGATCGTTATGATCTTCTCTTGCTCGAGCTTATGTACGTGCTGGCAAAAATGTATCTAGCTACGCTCTTCAAATTTTTCTTCAAAAATTGATAGAATGTACAACAATTGCATTTAAACAGTCAATTCATATTTTCATAGCCGCACCAAGAATTCAAGAAAAAACCATAAACTTTCTGGTCACGATTATATTAGGATAGTATATGAAACTAAAAAGTTCATTTCTTTCTCTTGCGTGAATGCATTAAATTTTCAAACTTTTTATGGATGACAACAAAAAATTCAAAAAAAGGAAGTCAATAATGAACAACATTTTCAAGAAACCAATCCCTATAAATAGTGATCTCCTCAAAACACAAAATCACACAATCAAAGCAAATTTCAATACAAACTTAGAACAGGAAAAGAAAAGAGTGTGTTATTACTTAATTTATTGCAAGGATGAGTACGGACTGCCCAGGTAATATATTGTGCTGCTCTTTTGTTAATTATTATCCTGATTTATACGCATAATTTCACATACAAATATAATTAATTTATCTAATTTTTGGGTATGCATGTATGTATTATAGGAAAGAGTTCATGGCCAGAGCTAGTTGAAAAAGAAGGGACAGTGGCAGAAGAAACTATTGAGAGAGAGAACCCTCTTGTGGATGCTATTATTGTGGATGAAAACGCAACAGTCACACCGGACTTCCATTGTAATAGGGTTTGGGTTTGGGTTAACACTTATGGAATTTTTGTAAAGGTTCCTCCTATTGGTTAGGAACTATATATATATATATATGCCTCAAATGCTTGAGGGAAGGCCCACTTGCTCCTCTAGCAAATTTATGTGTTTGTTACTTTTAGTACTACTATGTATAATAATTCCTGCAAAAGGAAATAATTAATGAGATAATCTTATATATTAT
This sequence comes from Ziziphus jujuba, assembly GCF_031755915.1. Taxonomy (NCBI): domain Eukaryota; kingdom Viridiplantae; phylum Streptophyta; class Magnoliopsida; order Rosales; family Rhamnaceae; genus Ziziphus; species Ziziphus jujuba. The sequence goes on along the minus strand of NC_083381.1, from coordinate 23,650,927 downwards.
TCTCCATTTGTTCTGTTAATGGAAGTAAGTAAATAAGATAACATTCTTCCATCAGTAACCTTCTTTCTTCTATTTTTTTTTTCCATTTTTAATTTTGAATGCAAAGTTTCAAACTCAATATTATTGTCAGAGAAAAAGGTACTTGTTGGATTGTTTGTATAAAGGAATAGCATCAATAATTCAAGTACTAATTTCACAATTATATATGTATATATATATATATATTGTTACATAGTACGTAATCCCATCTCTTATTTCTTCTTTTCTAATGATAAATATGTTAATCACAATGTAACAGCCCAGACCATCCGCATGAGATATTATCCGCTTTGGGCTCAGTCTGCATGGTTTTATCAAAACGCATCTCAAGGGAAAGGGATCCACACCCACTTATAAGGAGTGCTTTGTTCCCTTTTTCAACCGATGTAGGACTTCACAATCCACCCCCCTTGGGGCCCAGCATCCTCGCTGGCACACCAATCCGAGTACCGGCTCTAATACCATCTGTAACAGCCCAGAACCACCTGCATGAGATATTGTCCGCTGTGGGCCCAGCCAGCATGGTTTTGTCAAAACTCATCTCAAGGGAAAGGTATCCACACGCACTTATAAGGAGTGCTTCGTTCTCCTTTCCAACCGATGTGGGACTTCATAATCCATCCCCCTTGGGGCCTAGCTTCCTCGCTGGCACACCGATTCGGGTACCGATTCTGATACCATCTGTAACAGCCCAGACCACCCGCATAATATATTGTCCGCTTTTGGAAGCTAGGTGGTGAGCCCAATTCTACCCCTCACGGTTTTGTGCAGGCTGGGCTCAAAGCGGACAATATCTCATGCGGGTCGTCTAGGCTGTTATAGATGGTATCAGAGTCGGTATCCGGATCAGTGTGCCAATGAGGATGCTGGGCCGCAAGGGGGGTGGATTGTGAACTTCCACATCGGTTGGAAAGGGGAACGAAGCACTCCTTATAAGTGGGTGTGGATACCTTTCCCTAAAGACGTGTTTTGACAAAACCGTACGGGTTGGGCCCACAGCGGACAATATCTCATGCGGGTGGTCTGGGTTGTTACACACAAAGTAGCTCCACTTTAATAATATATATATATATACAGGGTGTTTAGTATGAGGATCGTCCGTATGGCTCCTGTGTGGTCAAAAAACATGATCAAAATTGGAGCCCTTCGATTGTAACACCTGGCATCAATGGCCCAGCTTTAATTGCAACTCTCACGTGAGATCTTTGGCCAAATTTCCCTTTCCCGTTCACAACTTCCTCTTCTATTTGCCCATGCATTTCCCCTTTGCAACTTCCTCTTCACACGAATGTTGATTTCTCATATAATTTGAGCCCCGATGAGCTCTGCACCAAGATCTCGCTCGACAATGTGCTTGTCATTCGGAGCAGGAGGAAGGTGACCAAAGATGTGTTTGAGTCATCCGGTCAGAGGTTGAAGGTGGTCGGGAGGGCCAATGTGGGGATTGATAATGTGGATCTAGCTACGGTGACCAAGCATGATGCTTGATGGTGAACACTCCAACTGCCAACACAGTTGCTGCTGCTGAGCATGGGATTGCTCTCTTGGCTGCCATGGTTAGGAACATTGCTCAAGTTGATGCGTCTGTGAAAGCTAGTAAGTGGGGTTTGTTTATTTTTTTATTTATTGGGTTTTGATTTGTCTTAGGCATTTCGGAGATAGAAATTGATTTTTCAATTTGGCAATTTTCTTATTTTTTGACGAAAATTTTTATTTTTTTTGGGCTTTTGAGAAGCATCAAAAAGTGCTTTGAAAAGTATTTGTAAACCATTTTCATCATTTAAATAAAGAAAACAATAAAATTTGTCAGATCTATTCGATTCATTGGTTCCTCGAGGATAAATAAAATTTGTCAGAAAATAATAAAACTTGTCAGATGGCTCTTTGCAAACAACTTGTTTGTTCTATAGGCATTAGAGCTTTAATTTTTTTTTCTAGTGTTTAAGGCCCTTACTGGTTTGCCTCCTTTTATGGGTATCCTGCTTGGACTTGGAGTTCTTTTGATTCTTACTGATGCTATCCATTATGGTGAATATGAAAGGCAAAAGTTAAAAGTATCACAAGTGTGAGATCCCACATCGGTTTAAAAGGGAGATGAAGTATGCTTTATAAGAGGGTGTGGATACCTTTCCCTTGAGAGGCCTTTTAAAACAGTGCAGGCTGGGCCCAAAGTGGACAATATCTCATGCGGGTAGACTGGGCTATTACAGCTGGTATCAAAGTCGAACCCGGATCGGTGTACCAGCGAGGACGCTAGGCCCCAAGGAGTGTAGATTGTGAGATCCCACATCGATTGAAACGGGAAACGAAGCATGCCTTATAAGAGGGTGTGGATACCTTTCCATTGAGAGGCCTTTTAAAACTATGCGGGCTGGGCCCAAAGTGGACAATATCTTATGCGGATGAACTGGGCTGTTACAACAAGCCTTGTCACGGATGACACTCAATGAGCACTTTTCTTCCTTGCAATCCTTTTATCAGTTAGTAGGTGACTATGCAAATGCTGTTTTAGATTTTTGTGTGATATTTTTGTAGCAAGAACTATATTACAATATCAAATTTAAGTAAGTTTAGTGAATCCTCTTTTCAAAGTTTAACAGAAAGACCATGATCAGCTAATCATGAAGGAGGTCTATTGTCTCTTTTATATTACTTTTAAGGGTTTACAAGTTTTGTTATTTTTGTCAGAAAAAGAAAGAATACTGCTGTTGGAAAGTATTTCCCTACCTACTTTTTTTCTTTCTGTTTCTTCGTCCATCATTTTGCTGGAAATTAGTATTTCGCCCTTTTCTTTTCTTTTCTTTTTTGTTCTTTTTTCTTTTTAATCATTCTTGTGCCCTTTTTGATCATTCTCTGAGATTCTTTTTTTTCTGTTTAATTTTTTACTTTACTGAACTCTTTTATGCATGACATCCCCACTGCTTCTGCTTAGTGATTGGTTTTACACATAGTTGCACATGTATTAATAATATTACCTACATATTAACATATTAGGCATTTTCTTTTCTAGCTTAAAGTCAGCTGGTATTCTTCGAGAATTGGAAAATTACCTGAATGCTCATATTCTAAATGTCCAACTAATTGCAAGTGTAATAGGGGTTGTATGAGCAGTCATAGACAATGTTTCACTAGTTGCTACAACTATGGGAATGTATGATTTAACCTCCTTCCCCATAGATTCTGAATTTTGGCTGCTGATCACATTTTATGCTGGTACTAGTGGATCTATGCTTGTTAATGGCTTTGCAGCTGGGGTTGCTTATATGGGGATGGAAAAGGTGGATTTCTTTTGGTACTTGCAGAAGGTATCAGCTGGCACTGATGCAGTATTAATAAATTAAAGTTTCGTTGTTCATTTTAGTAAATTAATTTGCTTTCTTTTTCTTAAGTGAGCAGTTTTGCTTTTGCAGGTTATGCTGCTAATATTGCTACCTATTTGGCAATTCATAGCCTTTAGGTTCCCTTACCAACAACTGTAGCTCAGGAACAAATTTGGGTACTGAGGGACATGTATCTATAGAATGAGAGGTTTTAAAAGAAGTATTTCATGTCGAATTTTGTTTTCTTTTCTTTTAGCAAAGATTGTTCAATAAAAACGTGAAGCATGTTGAGTACATTCATTGCTTAACCCCATTTTAAAATGCATGTTAGTTTCCTGCTTTATGATATAGAAGAATCCTGTTGTATAAATCATAAATGCTTGAGATTTCTGACTGAGGTTCTAACTCTCTGTTTTCATTTCAATTTTTACCCCCAAAATTTTAGTATAATCAATTCTCACTCTATTATTAAAAAAAAAAAAAAAAAATTTTAATCGATCATCTTCTCTCAAATAGGGAACTGTTTTTCTTAAGAGAACCTGTAGAGTCATGGTAGATAAGGGAACTATTTTGCACCCTAATAGTCCCGCTTGACAGCGTTAACAAATTTTGAATGAACCAAATCACCGTACAGATTCCATAGACAATTCCTATATTCATGGATAGATCACAAATAATATGCAAACACTGAATTGGCAAATATATAAAGTTAGAAAAATGATAGGGACTCTTAATTGTAAAGCTTAATTCTTTATTATTCTTTCTTTACTCATCACCTTAAATCTACCCAAAAGAACATTCAAAAGTAAAAGCGCATCAAAATCGGGCATTAAGATTTAGAAATAACACCCACCTAGGAAAAGAAAAAAGAAAAAAAAGAAAAATTAAGGGACAAAGCAAAGCAAAAGCAGCCACCTACCCTCCCAAAAGAAAAATGGCTTCAATTCAACAAATGGCTTTAGCTTCCCAAGTTTCTTAGTAAGTTCAACAAATGGCTTCAGTTCAGTCAGAACCTACAATGGGGAAGACAAAAAGATAAATGTTGTTAGGGAACAGATGAGACTCCATGTTACAAACAAGCCAAATGCTGTCACCAACTTCATTAAAGACCTCTGAAATGAAAAAATTTCTAGCAATACCTCAGCAGGAACCATAGGAGCATTGACTGCAGTGGCAACAAGCTCCCCTCTTAAAGCTCCAACAACAGCTTCGGCTATTTCAATGGCCACACCTTCCTGCACATTAAATTTAAGCACTATTCGGCAAACAAAATGAAACAAAATAAAGTTTTAAGATATTTAAATATGAAAGTGGAACATATAAATCACCTATGTTTCCATGGTGCTGGCACCTAGATAAGGAGTTGCAGTAACTTTCTCATGCTGTACCAATTTGTTGTCTTGTGCTAATGGCTTGACTGTGAAAGCATCAAGGGCCACCTATGAAAAAGAGATTATGTTATCCCATTTTCCCTGATAACAAATTATTTTTGTATTGAAAGGCAAATACCTGTGCAACAATTCCAAAATCCAATGCCTTCACAAGAGCATCTTCATCAATAACTCCTCCACATGCAACATTCACAATTCAGACCCCTTTCTTCATCTTGGCAAAAGTTTCCTCATTGAAATCTTATTTGTAGAAGGAGTGAGAGGCATGTGCAAAGAGATAAAATCAGCTTTAGTATGGCCTCATCAAAGCTCACAAGATCCACACCTATGGTACGGGCACGATCAGTTGGGGCATATGGATCATGTGCTATGACATGCATACCTAGCCCCTTAGCTCGCCAAGCAACTTCGGATCCAACATTTCCAAAGTCCATCACTGCCAATGTTTTTCCAACAAGGGATACACCAACATATTGAGTAAGGAATCTTGGGTGGGCTAAAACGCTAAGTCCCCACAGAACAATCATGATAAATATAAAATTCCTAACATGCAAACCATATTCAAATTGCCACAATACAAAAAAGTAAGATTTTGACATATTTTGTGAAACCAGGATGAGAAAAAGCACCAAAAAAAGAAAAAATAGAATTCTATATTCAATAATCAGTATTGCCATTCTAAGTGTTCTATTCGAGAGAGTTGTATTACACCATTGCTTCGCCATTCTATCTCGTGTCAAATCTAAAATTCTATCAAATACGACCAATGAATTGAATAGATCTGACAAATTTTATTGTTTTTTTTATTATTTAAACAATAAAAATGGTTTACTTTTAATACTTTTCAAAGCACTTTTTGATGCTTCTTAAAAGCCCAAAAAAAAAATCGTCAAAAAATAAGAAAATTGCCAAATCAAAACATCAATTTCTATCTCCGAAATGGCCAAGACAAATCGAAACCCAATAAATAAACAAATAAACAAAGCCCACTTACCAGTTTTCACAGACGCGTCAGCTTGAGCAACGTTCCTAACCGTGGCAGCCAAGAGAGCAATCTCGTGCTCAGCGGCGGCAACTGTGTTGGCAGTCGGAGTGTTCACCACCAAGAATCCATGCTTGGTCGTCGCAGCCAGATCCACATTATCAATCCCAACACCGGCCCTCCCGGCCACCTTCAACCTCCAACCAGATGACTCAAACATATCTCTGGTCACCTTCCTCCCGCTCAGAACAACAAACGCATCGCCGAGAGAGATCTTGGTGCAAAGCTCATCAGGGCTCAAATTATACGAGCAATCAACATTCGCTTGAAGAGGAAGCTGCGAAGGGAAAATGCATAGGCAAATAGAAGAGGAAGTTGCGAAGGGGAAGGGGAAATTTGGCCAAAGATCTCACGTGAGAATTGCAATTGAAGCTAGATCGTTGATGTCAGGTGTTACAATCAAAGGGCTCCAATTTTGATCATGTTTTTGGACCGCACAAGGGCCATGCAGACAATCCTCATACTAGACACCATCTATATATATATATATAAGTGAATATCCGGATCCTTCAAGAATAGTTTTATATACTTTTTTTCCTTGAGTGGACAATTATGTGTAGGAGTGAGATCTGCATGGGTTTAATGTAACTCTTTTGCAGCTTGACAAAGAAAAGGCCCAAAACCAATAATATGTAGAAATACCATTGTACGATGTCATATATAGAATTTTTTGTTTTTCATTTATTTATTTATTTTTAACATAAATGGGCAAAGAAAGTCTAGGAATGTCAATAGGGCAGGCCAGGCCGGTTTTTAAAATTCCTTCCCCATCCCCACGGGGAATTTTCTATCCCATCCCCTCGGTTTTCTCCGTTTCTTTATAGGAGGGGCGGGGCGAGACAGTTTTCCCTGCTTTTTTTTTTTTTTAATCATTCATATAAATGTTTTTTGAAAAATTTATATAATTTTTTTTTATGAATAAAATGACTAAAATGCAACAAAAATATAATAAAATACATCGATTTCGGTGGCCAAAGTTGAGGGTTTAGTGTTGGAGCTTGTAAGAAAAGAAGAAAATAATATTTTACATAAATAAAACTAGAAAAAATTTTTAAAAATAAATAAACATATATACCGAACTGGGTTTGGGACGGGATGTTTACTTCCCATCCCTGGTTTGGGTTTTAAACCTTTGTCTCGAGCCCGCTCCATAATCTTGATTTTTCGAGAAAAAATGAAACGATGCACCACGGAGATGAGGTCATACGGGGCAAATTGCCATTCCTAAGAAAGTCCAACACTATATAATAAATAAATATGTAAAAAGTATTGGAAAGGCATAGATTTTAAAACATGAAGTGCACTATATAATTTTACATGTTATTTTCTTTGCTGTAGCGTACTGCATAAGAAAATAAAAAACTGATGTGTCCTTTGTTGATGCATCTTTTTGTTTTTGCTTTTTAGTTTTGTTTATGTTTTCTTATTTGTGGTTTTATTTTAGAAAAACAAAAACAGCAACCCTTTTTTATGATAAAGGAAAAAAAAAAAAAAACTAATGGTAACCATTTTTTCTTTTTTCTCTCTCTCTCTCTTTTTTTTTTTTTTGTTTTAAAAAAATTGTTTTTAAGTTCACATGATTTTCCTGCTATATATGGTTCAAAATTCCCTCGATAGTTTTTTTCTTTAATTATTTTATTTTTATGTTGATGAAAGGTTTCAATCTCAATATTCCTGTCAGAGTAAACAGTAAAATAGTTGGGCTGTATCCAAGAGAATTTCATCAATAAGTAAAGTATTAATTTCACATATATATATATATATACATTTACATTGTCGCATAACGTAATCTCATCTCTTTTTTCATTTTCTCTAATAATAAATATGTTAATTATAGAACAACTCAAGAATTGACTGAATAGTTTATATAGGAACCTGATAAAAATTGATAAATATGCTATAAACCTATATATTTATACTCACCTTTTATATATAATCAAAAGTCAAAACTTGCAATAAAGCTATATTATATTTTTATTTTTCCTGATCTTGTCCTTCAAATATAGCTTTCTACGCCAAACAAGTTTCAAACACATGCATAATACTAGCTACTGTAATGAATGAACTAATTTTGTCAAAAAACTTTGTTGATTTTGTTCCACGTTAATTATTATTTCTTAATTCTGTGTTCATTTTTTCTTATACAAAATATCCAATCACCCATTAAATTGTTAACACATGAGTTAATAAAGGATTTGAATTCTAACCAAAAAATAAAAGTTCAAGATCCACTGTCGTTTGAGTTGAGCACTCAATTATGCATGTGAAATAATAAATATAGATATACACAGATAATTTGATCGGATTGTAAGTGGAAATCGATCTCCACCTTTCCTTTTTTTTTGTTATTAACCAAAAAAATAAAAAGTCACAGCCACCCTTTTGTTAATCCCTTCTACCATGCATCATAAAATCCTCCAAACATGTTCTTGTCTTTTGTACCTTTCCTCAAACAGCAATCATCGTCCTGCCTTTGTTCGTGGTCACTTTTCGACGCTTTAGAGCCACCGATTTGAAGGATAGGATTGTATACCAAATGGATCGAGCAGATTTGTTAAAATCAAGGCCCAAATAATAGAAGGCCCTATACTACGTACAATCCGTGGGAGTTTATCAGGGGTTTTTTCGATAAATAGCCACCTTACAATTCCATTTTAGAAAAATAGCAAATTTTTTTATTTTTTTAAAAACTAACCAATATTTTACCCGTTTGGACTAAAATACCCTTAAGGTGGCTATTTATGGAAAAAAACCCAAGAGAAAAACTCTGTGTCCTTGTTCTTGCTTCAAAACGAAAGCCTCCAATGGAAAGCTATAAGAAAAAGTTGACTACTTTTTAACGAATTTATCAAATTTCTTAGGAGTGAACCTTTTTTTTTTTTTTTTGGGTTAAATCTTTTATCCTTTGTAGGGGAAGAGAGCAACGGCTTGGATCGCTCACGATCTGAGAGCAATCCTTTTTTGGCCCTTGTCTCTCCCTAACAGGGAATAAATTTGAAAAAGATATGGAGAAGGTGATGAACATTTTGAAGCCAAAGCCAAACCCACAGCAACAATTGAGAGATTGGCAGCGTAGACTCCGCCAAGAGTGCCGCAATATTGAACGTCAGATTCGAGGTTATATTTTTGTTTTCGACTAACACCCAATTCCCTTTTTTTTTTGGTGTTTTTAGGCGTCAAATTTTTATTTTTTATTTTTTATTTATTTTCTTTTTAGGATAATTTGATTATTAGATTCACAAAGGCATAAATTTAGCTCTATGGGCTTCTGGGTATTGTTAAATTCGGGTTCTTTTGTAATGGGTTCTTTCAGATATACAAAGAGAAGAGAAAAGTGTGCAGAAAGCCATTAGAGAAGCTGCCAAGAGGAATGACATGGTCTCTGCTAAGGTACTTGCTTATGAACCTGGTTTTACACCATTTTTTTTTTTAGTGAATAATATCTATTGAATTCCAATAATTGTTCTGATCACTTTATCGAATTCCCATGCTTGCTTTCCACCGATAGTTCCATAAAAATATATCTTTTGCTTAAATTCAATTGAGCTGATGGTGGACAGTAGAATTTTTGGCTATTTTTGTTTTTGATTACTCTATTGAAATTAAATTTGTACCTAATTCATGCATGGAAGAGCTATCAACACTCGCTACAAATATGTACATTTTATAGCAAAGCATGGGTTTTTGCAACTTGGTTTAAACATGGAAAATGAGGTTTTATATCTATGCTTCTACCTACATTAGAGGACGATTATCCTAGTTTCATTGGTTTTAATTTAGCTGTGCTGTGGTTTGGCCTACTGGCTGTTGTACTTAAAAAATTTTTGCTGGTTGCACCGTAGTTTTCCTCCCTCCCTTCTTTGTTATGAATTGTCTTCGTTGCGTATCTATTTTCAGGCACTTGCAAAAGAAATTGTCAGATCAAGAAAAACAGTGACCCGTCTTTATGAAAATACGGCACAACTCAATTCAATATCAATGCACCTTAGGGAAAGTGTTGGTACAAAGTTCTTAATTATTTTATCACCGATTGAACTTCTATTTATAAATTATTATCCACTCATCTCTGATTTCTGTTATTGCTTGTCTATGAATTTAAGCAGTGTAGTTGCATCTCTGCCTGAATGGATTATGTTCAGAATTCTATTTTAATTTGATAGAAATTTGTTTTGATAACCAAGAGACTAATGATAGGATCATATCCAAGGTTAAGAATTTCTATAGCCTTAGTTTGATTTTAAAAGAAAATATTTTTGTCGTATTACTTGGATAGAGAGTGCATGATGGATGAAGTGAGTCGGTGAGTTGAACAACAACTTAGATTCCTCATGCAAAGAATAATCTTTTAAGACAATCTCGAGACTAGTCACATGTTCCTGTACAAAGATGACAGTCTTCATTTTGGAAAATATAAGATTAACTTTCCTTTATAATCTAATCCATTCCATAGAATTACCATATTTCCGACATAGACATGAGATAGATGGTTGAGAAGATAAGATGGTTAATTTTATCACATGTTGAATTTTCATAACAAATGAACTGGGGAATTGAATCAGACAGTACTGACTATGATATTTTTATGTTGACCCATTATGAAAATTTGTTCTTTTACTTTCAAGTATAGGCTATTGCAATGTAGGGTGCAAAAGGAACCAGTGTAATGATGTTTCTTGCATTAGGGATAAATTATCTTTATAACAGTGGTTAGTAATCTATTTTATGAACTGCTGGTAATGCTTATTGTCTGCTTGTTTTACCTCTTTTAAATTTCCTTTCTTTTAAAAAAAAAATTGGTGAATCTGCAGCTATTGCCCGTACTGTGGGGCATTTATCTAAGAGTGCGGATGTTATGAAGCTTGTCAATAATCTCATGAAAGCTCCAGAGGTGGCTACTACAATGCAAGAGTTCAACAAAGAAATGACCAAGGTATGCCTGTTGCTAACTTTTACTTTATATAGTGTAAAAATATACCTTTTTCGGTGGATAAAGTGTAGTTTTTCAGGTTATAACTGCCTTTTGTTGAGCATTTTTTTTAGCAGTGTTTTCTTTGATTAAAAAAGAATTAGTTAAGATTAATATCCAACCGAAGTTTTTACTTTCAATTTCCTATTCTTAGGTTTATTCAGCCTCTCATTTTTGTGTTCTCATATTCTATTAATCCAATTGAGTTGTCCGCTGAAGAAACTGATTTTGTAGGCAGGGGTGATTGATAAATGATGCTGTTGACTCAGCACTAGACTCTGAGGATATGGAAGAGGAGATAGAAAAAGAGGTTGATAAGGTTTTGATTGCCATTGCTGGTGAAACTGCCGCAGAGCTTCCTGAAGCTATCAGGAAGGAGATAATAAAACAACCTGCTCGGACATCAGAAAATGGACAGCAGGTATGTTGACCTGACTGTAGTGTAATATGAAAAGCTTTTACTTTCTGGCATTGAAGAAGCGTAACATGTTTAATTTTATATTTATATAGGAGGAAGCAATACCCGATGGTGTTGATGATGAGGAAGAATTGGAAGAAATAAGAGCTTGACTGGCCAAAGTACGGTCATAAGTCAGAGATCAAGCCTACCATAATGTTATGGGAGAAGTTGGGCAGTGCGTTTGCATGTGGCCTCTTGAACAGATTGAGATTGCGGCGCCTCTGGCCTAATTATCACTAACAAAGAGAACTTCGAGGAAGCACCCACTGTATATTAGAAAGCAATGTTTTTGTGAAGTTGTGAGTTAGATGGTTATTTGTGTAACATTGAAGTGCGGAATGTATCTTTTGTCTATACCTGATTTATAATTACCATGGTGGAAATTTGTGTTGCTCTTGAAGCATTGTAACTTTCATAATCTCATCAACATCAATAAAAAAACGAATTTCATGAAACTGCTCATGAGAATTTTAGATTTTGTGAATGAAATGAACGGCCCTAATCTTTGTGTACTTTGACCTTGCTTGTTAAGGGCAGATCATCCCTATTTGTATGCAGAAAATCTAACAATGTGTACTTGGATCTTGATAATAGAGCTTTGGCATTAAGGATTGGGCTGGATTAAACCAGAAACTCCTGATCAGTTCTATATCCCAAATGAGCCGGGAAAGCCGATGCATATGCTTTGAACATCTTATTCACAATCTTGGAATATTATCACAGGGATTCATGGATTGTTGCCATCATTTTCATATGCTTTACAGGTGTTTGATCCATTAGGTTCTAACTGGATTTGAGATCTAACTCCATTTAATTATTTGAAAGATCCCATACAGAGGGCTTTACAGAGCCATTAAGATATGATACTATGAGCTTGCAAACAGCAATGCTCACATGACAATGACTTTCTTGGAAATAATGCTTCCTCAAAGGAAACCTTACAACTAGAAGGTTAAAAGGCATACTAGGCCAATTGTGGACTGCAATAGATTACCTTCTATCAAGTATCAAGCATTAGTTTAAGAGTTGTTTATTATACAGTAATAAGAATATTTCTTTACACAACCAAATATTTGTTCAATTTTCATTAACAATTTTAAATTGTCTGAAGTTATATTTCCGTATAACTTAACTTGCTTGCTCGAAGTCATATTTCTGAATAAGTTAAGGATGTTTGCCTACAGACTGTTGAACATGCTATTTTTAGTACTTTGCATCCGAATACATCTAAAACATCTAGTCGTATAGTACTGAGTGTATCTGAAACGAAAAATTATAATGGTGGCTTATAATGTTCATTTAACAAAGATAACAATGTGGTATTGATGTAAGGATAAGTAATTGACCTTATAGGAAATGTACCATGTTTATTTATTAGAATTCTGTTATGCACAAACGCCTTAAGAGCTCAATTGCAAATTTTAAAAATTTTCCGCTTGTCGGAAATATTTCCTATAGGCGGAAAACTTTTCCTACTGGAGGAAAAATGTTCCTCCAGTCGGAAATCCCATATGAAGAAAAATTGAAGCCTCTTGATAAATTTCCGCCAGGTGGAAAAATTTTCCTCCAAGCGGAAATAGTTTTCCTCCTGTTGGAAAACATTTCCTCCAAGCGAAAATCGTTGAATAATTTTTACTCCTATTAGAAACTAATTTCCTCCACTTGGAAAATCAATTTCTAATAGATTATATAAGTTAATAGTAGGGTAAAAAAAATTGGGAGTGGAGACAAATATTATATAAGATGAAGATGGAATTAACAAAAAATGTAGTGACATTTAAAATCAATAACCATTTTAAATAAAAAAAAATTGATATATGTTTGTTTTTATTTTCAAAATCATTTGGACATTTCATAAAATGATATGTAAACTAAAGATTGAAAATCAATTCCAGAAAGTCTCTTTTCATTTAGGATTAAATTCAAAAAAAAAAAAAGATATGAAATAATTATCAAAACATATTAAACCATAACACTAAATTAAAACTTTCTAATTCGAAGCATAAGACAATGGATTCGTACATCTCTGCCTATAATGTCCAACACCACCGCATCGGCTACATCTACGTCCAATAACATCTTCACTTTCGGATGGTATGCGTTGCATCCTCGATCTACCGGCTCACCTACTTGTCCATCTTGGTGGAAGAACAATGCAACTTGCCACGTCATCCAGGACATGCCACTGTTTTTCATCTAACAAAGGATAAATGGACTCAGCATAAGCTGCACGATATGCATCCGCGGTGTAGTAATGAGAACACATGCCATAAGGAGCAATTTTTCGGTCTCTGTAAGCGGCAATACAATGATCACAAGGATATTGATCAAGATCGAAGACTTTGCATGAGCATGTTTTTGATTGGAGATTAACTGTACCCCTCAAACTCCCACCTTCCATAAGAAATTCATGCATATTAATGGCTTTCACACGTAGTCCGATGGACTCCAAATTTCGTAGTTTGAGTTGCTCTTCCATATGGTCAGTCACAGGCTTTGTCAATTTTGCACCTGCAGTACGTCGCTCATAAAACCACCTTTGCAGTAAATCCCGTATGTGCTCTATTAATGCTACTATTGGCATCTCTCTAGCATCTAGCAGAATGCCATTCAAGCTTTCTGCAATATTGGTGGTCATGATAGTGTACCTTCTACATGGACAAAGAGAACGTGCCCACCTTGTAGGGTCACATGATCGAATGTACTGGGCAGCCCTATTGTTTTTTGCCTCAATTTGCCCCATATAAAACTCAAAATCTTCAACCAAATATGCACTAGCTGCGAGCATGAAACATTGTATTATTGATTCATCTTTCGCATGTCCATTTGCTTTAATATTTCTGCTTATATGGTACGTGCACAACGCATGGTATGCATTGGGAAAAACTTTGCGTAATGCCCTTTCAATAGCGGGGTGTCTATCACTCACAAACACCAAATCTGGAAAATCTCCGATGGCATCCTTCAGGTTTTGGAAAAACCATGTATAGGCTTGCTCGTTCTCTCCATCTCCAATGCCAAAAGCCAAAGGATATATTTGCTTATTGCCATCCATGCCCGATGCAATATACATGTACCCTTTGTATTTCCCTTTCAATGTAGTTGCATCAACAGCCAATACGGGTCTTATGTGGGATTTAAATCCCCTAATGCTTGCTCCAATCGCCATAAATAAATATACAAAATTGTTATTATCGTCTGTTTTGATACGTGTAACAGTCCCAGGGTTCTTCGATACTAACTCATAACAGTAGGCAGGTAACTTAGCAAAATTCTCCTCTGGAGATCCCTTAACACTGTTAAGTGCATACTCTTTACCTCTCCATGCTTTGTTGTAGCTTATATTCACCCCATATTTCTGCAAAAAATCATGTTGAATTTCTTTGGGTTTGTAAACACGTGCAATACCTTCATATTTAGATTTGATACATTGCCCGATAACCCGGCTACTGGCTTGCTTGTGTTCTCGATGCACGATATCTAACAAACAACTGTGTGCATTATCAAAAATTCTCACAACAAATATTTCTCCATTTTTAAATGTGGTTGCACGTAGTCGCCATTTACAAGTATTTTCCAAGCATACAACCTCATACCGTTGTGTAGTTGACCGTGTCACCTTGAACTCCTTATTTTCTCGCATGCAATAGATACTCAGTTTATTCTGTAGGTCATGTTTGTTGCGAAATAATTGTCCAACTACTATGCTCTCATAGCCAGTGAACTTTGACGAAAATATGGCCATAGAACCACTTCTGTTGCTCGATGATATATGGTCACTTGTAGCACGATGAACCCTAACATCATCAACTCCTTCATTGTTCATTTCAGGATGCATATCATTATCATTGTCCGGCAACTCATGATCAAAATCTACATCATTATGACCAACATCATCCCCTGCTGCATTGTAATTCTCATCATGATCAATATGATGCAATTGTTCATACTCCTCGTCGTTAGGAAACCGTTCAGCATAGTCACCTCCAACATCAACTCCTTCGTGAATGTTAAATGATGTCCAGGCCCCACGAACATCAACTTGATCTCTAAACTGAGTTTCTTGAACCATACTTTCCTGAGATGTAGCCTGAATTGGTTCAGTACCGGAAGCTTGTGGTAGACGACCGCCAATTGGAGGACAAGAAAAAGAATGAAGATTACTCCCACTATCCGAAGCAAATGCTGTTTGATGAACATTTCTACATACATGTTCAACTTTTGAAATCACCTCAACATACAATGGAGGCCGCATCATTGTCATCCCTCCATTCCTCACTTCTTGAAGAAAGCATTTCACATCCCTATCACATTGTATTTCTGTAGGATCCAACTTTTCTGCACATCGTCCATATATCCATTTTAGCTTTAGCAAATATTCATTTCGATCTATCTCAATAGAATTGAAAATCTCATCCTCTAACTCTGATTTTGTGCATCTCTTGCCGACGGAAACCATTACATTTTTACCATTTCGATATTCCCAATCACCACTATCATTTTGTACCAATGTTCCATTGTATAAAACCGCAATTACAATGTCATCATCTTCCATTTTACTACAAAATTAAATGAATAACCTTAAACTAAATCAATAAATATATAAAATTTTGAATAATATTAAACAAACATATTAACTGTATTAAAAAAGTTGATTCTGTTTTTTTTTTTGGGCCAAATATAGCTTTTTCCTACTGGCGGAAAATTGGCAGAAAACTAGTGGAAAAATGGCAGAAAACTGGCGGAAAAACTGGCGGAAAACTGGCGGAAAATTGGCGGAAATTTGGCAGAAATTTGGCGGAAATTTGCGAAAACTGACAAACTGGAGGAAATTGGCGAAAATTCATCTTTTTCGCCAAATTTTCTCCGTTTTTACTGTTTTTCGCGATTTTTCAGTTTTACACAAAATTTCTCCCATTTTCAAACCATATGCCACCTAAGTATCTTTAAAATCACATATAACATCTCATAAATCAATTTCTTGCATACCCATATCAAATAAAAAGCTTAAAAAATCCTAAACTAATAAAACTTACAAGAAAAAAGAGAAAGAGAAAAAACAAAAAAAACACATATTTCCTTACTTTCATCTAATAAGAAAAAAGATAAAATTTTTACCTGATTTTAGTTTGAGATATGAGAAAATACAAACAAATGAGAGTGAGAGGCGATGAGATGCAAAGAGTTTAGAGAAACCCCACAAATAGTTTTGTAGAAACCCCATCCCCACGAACGGCTGTGTAGAGGAAGAAAGGAAAGGGTGTAAAAAAAACCTTTTGCATAATTTTCAATTTTATCAAGGGTATTTTTGTCCCAAGGTGGCTAGTTTTTTAAAAAAAAAAAATTTGCTATTTTTCTAAAATGGAGTTGTAAGGTGGCTATTTATGGGAAAAACCCGTTTATGAGCCCGCTATTTGTAAGTTGAGGCCCAAATTAAGCCCAACTCTTAACATAGCCGGAGCTCCAAATCAAGCCCAAACTTTAAATTCTAGGTATTTAAGCTATATCATAGGTCCATTTGAAATGCGGAATAAGGCTATACATCTGTATTTTTTTGAGCTTGTCAAGGATACCTTTTCATGCACAAATCGATATTTTCCATGTCTTCAATTACGGCAACAATATCACCTATTATATTCCAAGAAAAGAAAAAAAAAAAAAAAACACACACACAGACATACACACGCACACAGACAAAGTATAAGTTTCGTACACATACATAAAATTGTCATCAATCTTGACTTTGATTTTGTTCTATGTTAGTTGTTACTCCTTATGTTAATTATTAGTGCCATTTGTATGTCAATAATATTTTATTATCCATCTAACTATTTGCTACAATCAACCTTGACTACAAATTTCCTAACAACTACAATATGAAAGTTTATATAGAATTAATTACTTAATTAGCTTATGTATATGTGCAAGTAACGAATCTTTTTTTCTTTCCTTCTGTTAACCATGAGATATTTGATTATCATGTATTGGAGATTGATGTATTTGTGATGATGTGTTCTAATCTCTAGTGCTTTGGAGGTTAAAGTTGAGGCAAAATTGGATCCTTTATGCTTTCCTTGAACTATTAATATTGTACAATGTGCAACATTTTTGGTACATATTTGAAACTTCAAACTTTTCCTAAATAACCAACAAGCTCAACAAAATCATACTTTCTGTAGGTTGTCTTTCAGCATATAATTTTTAAAACCAAAAGTTGCTAATGAAGCAACAATTGAGAGGAAGAACATTACCAAACGAAAAACAATTGAGAGGGAGGATCCTCTTGTGAATGCTCAGACTTTTTCAACATTTCCATTTTCCAACACAAAATTCCTTTTTCCTCATTAATAAATAGAAGGAAAATGAAGTAAAAAAGAATAAAGAGAAATAAAGAAGTTTTAGTTTTTTTTTTAAATAAAGAAGTACTTCTTAATATATAAGATATTATTATTCAAGAATATGCCAAAAAATGATGTTCAGATTATAAAGTTTTGTCATCGTTCTGATCTTCTGGTGCTCTTAAGCATTTGTATGTGCCGGCAAAATGTATCTAGCTTCCGTTCTTCAAGTTTTTCTTGAAAAAATGAAAGACAAATGTAATATAATTGCATTTAAATAATAATGTTGATCCAGTCAACTAATAATTTCATAGCCGAACCAAGAATTCAAGAATAAACCACAAACTTTCTGATCAAGATCATATTAGTATGAATGACATATAAGTTAAAAGTTCAAATATAAAGCTATAAAATTTTCTTTTTCTTGCCTAATGCATTAAACTTTCAAACTTTTTATGGATAACAACCCAAAAAAAAGTCAATTATGGCCAACAACTTCGACAAACTAATCCCTATAAATAGTAACCTCATCAAAACACAAAATCACACAGTTGAAGAAAATTCCAATACAAATTACTTACAAAGGAAAAGAGAAAGAGTTTGATATATTAGTGAGTGTGATATATTAGTTACTTTGCTGCAAGGATGAGTACGGACTGCCAAGGTAATACATAGTGCTTGTCTTTTGTTAATTATTGTCCTGATTTATATGCATAATTTCATATATAAATATAATTAATTTATCTAATTTTGGCTATGCATGTATGTGTTATAGGAAAGAGTTCATGGCCAGAGCTAGTTGGAAAAGAAGGGAAAGTAGCAGAAGAAATTATTGAGAGAGAGAACCCTCTTGTGGATGCTATTATTATTGACCAAAATGCAGTAGTCCTACCAGTGTTCTTTTGTGATAGGGTTTGGGTTCGGGTTAACTGTAACACCCCGTCCCAAATCGCACCGGACTCCGTGCACGTTGACCGAGGTTGATCGTTGACCGTTGACCGAAGGGTCAAAAGTTGACTTTTTGACTCGGTGGGAATTTCAAGTTGACCAGGGTACCGTGGCGAAGTGCACGATGCCACGAGTTCGTAGACTGGTAGCACGTCGAAAACGGAGCTACGGTTTGAAAGTTATGGACGAAACAAGTTGCGGTCCAAACTGTCCAAGGGGTGCCGGAGTTGACTTTTTGTTTATGGGGAATTGAGCTTTGACTCATGCATGGTTGTGAAGTGCTCGTCGATACGAGTTCACAGACTAGCGGCACGCTCAAAACGGACATCCGGTTAAAAAGTTATGGACGTTTGAAGTTTACCGGATACCGTATTATTTTAATGTTTTTGGGTCGGTGAACAGTGAAATGCCACGTGTCAGCTTTTGATTGGTCCATGTGGCATGAACAGTGTCATACAGGGGTTTTTATTTGTTAAAAGTCTCGGGGAAGAGAGAGAAAGAGAGAGAGGAGAGAGAGAGAGAGAGAGAGAGCCACCGCCGGCCACCGGAGTTTTCCACTGTTCCGGCCGAGTTACTGTACACGCGCCGGACAGAAAGCTTGCCCACCTCATTTCCGGCAAAACCTCCAAGTTTCACGGTGAACGGCCGCCGGACGCGCCCGGATCGGACGTCCGAAGTTTGGCGGCGATTTTTCCCCCTCCACCGCCGGCCACCGCGAATCGGCACTATTCCGGCCGATATACAGTACACGCGCCATACACCCATCATCCTCTCCTCAGGTCCGGCCTACCCACCAAAAATCACGGCCATCGGACCACCGACGCGCCGGGATCGGAGCGTTTTCCGGCGCGGGGTCGGAAATCTTCAAACGGTGATTTCTCCGCCGTCCGACCTCCGTTTTGCTCACCGTCGGTCCCGTTGGATTGCTCTCCTCACGATCTACAAATCTGCAAAATTTCACAGCCAACGGCCACCGCCGGAAAATACTGTTCCGGTGACCGTCGCCGGTGACCGTGGCGGGCCACCGGAAAATACTGTTCCGGCGAGTACCCGAAAATTCCGGCCAGCTCCAGTCCGTAGTGTTCGACCTCCTGAACCCAAATCCGACTTCCGTTTCCGCCAATTCGCGACGGTTTGGGAGAATTGCGGAGCCGAAACCCGGAAAGCTTCCCGACGAAATTCAAACCCCGTCGGGTACGATCATCGAAAATTAAGACCGTATCTGTGATTAGCATCACTCGAGCTTCGATTCGGTATATAACTCGTAAATTCTAGATATCGTTTGTGTTTTGACCCCCCGGGTACCGGGTATTATTTACCCGAATAAAATATTAATTTATTTGACTGTCTGTGAATTTTGTTCTAGGAGCACCGGTGAGTCGTAGAATTGATCCCGTAGTGGATCATGGGTTAATTGCGTGCTCCAGGTGAGTGACCCACCTTCAAATTAATTTTGGGGAATTTAATTGATGAATATATTATGTGTGAATTAAATATTTGGAATTTAATTTCTATGTGCCAAATATTTATTGGATTTATTGTAGAATTATTTATGAATTTATTGGATTTAAGAAAATGCGAATTCTACAATTTATGCCATGTGGAATTATTTTATGGTTTTGAGGATTTTGAAATTGGTGTGGTTTTAATGGTAAATTGGGCACGATTCGATTTTCAAATATTTCAAGGAAAATATTTGGTTATGTTGGTGATTTCAATTTTTATGAAATATGCCCATAAAATATTATGGGATTTGATTATGATATTTCGAGAAATTATTTATGCTTGGAAAAAATGTGGATATTTGAATTGATGGATTTGGGAGTTGGTGGATTTGAAAATCATGGGATTTATGGTATTAATTATAAGGAAATTGTGGAGAATTTCCCGGTTCAAGCGGATGGATTATGCCCGCTATGTTTATGAAAAATGTGAAATTTGTTTTATAATTTAAATTGTGGATCTTATGATTTTTAGATGCACCGTGCACGTACTGGTGTTCTGATTATGTGATATGGTATATGTGATATGGATATTGTGCACACGGATATGATTAGCGCGCAGGTGGGTGTGAGTAGCGCGCAGGTGATATTATGAGGGTGTCCTGTGGATGCCATCGGAGAGGGCGGCCACCCCCCTTTGGCCGGGACACCAGGTTAGCAGCGGCGCAGTGGGACGCCACGCGACCGTATGCCGGTTTCTTTCTATAACCTCCTGTCTGGCGGTACCTTGGGACGCTGGGTACTGTTGGCACCACTGGTATATAGTGGGTGCATCAAATGATTTTCAGAACTGTGTTTTAAAAATAAAATGTTTGGAAACTGAATTGGAATTAAAAATATAATTGTTACCGCTTCTGGTATTTAATTGATGTCTTGGTTTTCGGGGAATATGAATAAAGGGTTTTGTGAAAATGTTTTAAAAGGGGAATCTTTCCAACTGAGAGAATTGTAAGGGTTTTGAGAGAAATTATTATTTCCAAATAATTATTATTTATACTTATTACCGTGGTATTATAGTGTATAGTAGTAGGGTCGTTCACTGAGATGATTAGCATCTCACACTCTTAAATTCCGTTCCTCTAGGTACCAGGTTGTCGGTGTTCATCCAGAGCGGACTTGATCTTCATCGCTGTTTTACTTCGTGAAGTACCCTGTTCTTCTTTATTGCAGTTGTACTATTTCTTTCCCTCTTGTTGTATTTATCTTGCACTGGCTTACTGTATTTTTGTTTTGAAGTGCTGAAATTTGTGGAACCAATTTGTAGTATTGTGGGAGGAATAAGGGGATATTTTTGAAGTGTGTTTTCAGTGCAGGTAAATTTATGGTAAGTAAATCCCTTAGGGGAGGTGCTGCCGGATTTTCCGTTGGAAGGTTCGGTGGTATTTCCCTGGGATCAGGGCTGTCTAGGGTTCCGGGGAAGGAATTCTGGACGGGTCCTGACAGTTGGTATCAGAGCTCTAGGTTCTAGTATTCCGAAGGGACTGTGCATTGTTGTGTGTCCCATCCATGTCTAGTCTCTCGTTTTACCCGCGTGGAAGCGTTCTTTCTGTTTGTCTCGAAGTAAATTCGTTGCTCGAGTTTGAATAACTCTAATCTTCGAGGGTATCAATTAGGATCATCTAGCCTAACGGGAAATTCCTATGGCCTAGTCGATGGTCGAGGATGCCTTTTCTTTTTGAAGGTCAAGCTTATCATCGTGAATGGTATCTGTTTCGTTCATGGAGAAGAAGGATGATTGCCTAAGGATGTGTGTCGATCGATTTCAAGGCGTCAGAATATTTTCCCGATCGATTATCAAAATTTAAATGCTTTTCAAAGTGGTATTTGAAATTAAAGGTGTTTTATTCAAGTATTTTTGGTTTGTGCTCGTACATGTATCTGTATGTTATATTGTTGATATTATACTGCACCATATGGAGGCGGCGAACCAATGTGGTCCATGTAGAGCTAGCCCCATGATCATGTTGCCTACGAGCCCGGGGAATTGGATGGCCAATATAGGCAACCACCCTGGTTTGTATTGGTAGCAGAGTGTCGGCGACAGTTGGAATCATGGATTACGTAACATGTAGAAGGTGTCGTACGTACCTCCATTACAAGCGTGCATATTTTATTTTATGCTATGGATTTTAAGATATGATTTTCAATGTGGAGTTTTAACAATTGCCTATGCAAGTTAGGTATATTTGAAAAATATATTTTATTATTTGTTTTATGTTATGGTTTTTCCAAGAGCGACTTAAGGGTTAAGTATCGCCAGTCGAGAATCCAAAGCAGGGTATCGTTGAGTTCAAAAAGGAGATCTTAAAGGAAGCACGCGATTCAAAGTATGCGATACACCCCAAGGGTACCAAGACGTATGGAATGCTCACTGGATGACATGGTGGTTTGGCACGATAAAGGAAGTTGCAAGATCCGAATAAAGGTACTTAGGTCACCGATAAGTAAAAGTAGGGAGATGTAAACATGGATTTCGTGCTTAAACTATCATTCACAAAGAGAAGGTACGACAGCGTTTAGAGAATCAAGCAAGCTCCGGATAGCGACTAAAGTTCTACTTGGTGGTTGATGAGGTTAATGAGATGAGGATGATTCCTTAGGCATGGTTGGATGTTTAAGCATGGTTATTTTTCATTCTAGAAGCTAAGATCTTGATATCTTATTTCCTTGGAGATTTAAGGTTCGTATTGGTGGTGCTTTATCGATTCAAGGTGGTTGATATTGTTGGTGATAATTTACAATGATAAGGAGTATGATTTTTGGGACGAAGTTAGAATTTAAGAAGTGTGGAATACTTTTATGGGTTAAGGATCTAGTGATTTGTTCATAGTATTGGTGGTGATGCTAGAATTAGGATTTAAATTCTTTATTGCTTGAGGTGTGGATTCATGGAATTTATTTGAAATGGGGGAAACTTAGGGTTTTCAAGAATGGTATTTGGATGTTGAGAATTTTATTCATGACCTTGATAAATTTAGTTAAAAGAAAGATTGATGTTTGTCGAGGTTAAGACTATTGGTTAATCAATGAGGAGCAAGGGTTTTATAATTGTAAGTACTAGGAGGGTAATCGAAGACAAGTGAATTAATCTCAACCTTAACTTGGTGATACCAGTAATTGAGGAAATTAGACTTAAGTTCTAATCTTACCTTTTAAAGTGCTGATCGAGTCACGAGAGTTGGTTGTTGGTTTAAGGATGCATGCTTTAGATTCTCGTGGACCAATTTGAATATCCTTAATTAGTGGGCATGAGAATGAAAGTTGCACAAGAGGAAAGTTAAAGTCACTATTAGGCGTGATGGTAGTGTAGTGATAGTGGATAAGGCCTCTAGTATACTTGCTAAGTTACGCTGCCGACAAGTGGAAGCGGGAAAGCAGACATCGGCATGCAGCGTAATTCATGTGTTGTTGCTACAAAAGAACATCGAATACCTGTCAGTCGAGGAAGCGATGTGGAAACTCGAGGCACTACTTGTATGGAGCCACATGCCAAACCTATACCGACCACAAGAGCCTCAAGTATATTTTCACACAGAAGGAGTTAAATATGAGGCAAAGGCGATGGATGGAGTTGTTAAAGGATTATGACTGTGTGATTGATTATCACCCAGGTAAGGCGAATGTAGTGGCAGATGCTTTGAGTAGGAAGGCTACTGGATCCCTTGCTCACGTCCAAGTCGTCCAACTACCTCTCATGGTGGAGTTGAAGAAGATGGGGGTGTTAATGCATATGCACCCTTCAGGAGTTCTTATGGCTAGCTTCCAGGTACGACCGGTGTTGGTGGATCGTATAGTAGAGACCCAAATGGAAGATCCTAAGTTGAGGACAATTAAGGGCAAGGTACAAGAAGGTCTTGATCCGGAATTTTCCATAAGGAGGGATGGAGCCCTCGTGTATAAAGGACGACTTTGTGTTCCGGCTATCCCAGGAATCAAGCAGGAGATTTTGGAGGAGGCGCACAGCTCGATGTATGCGATGCATCCGGGAAGTACCAAGATGTACCGGACGCTTGTTAAGTATTATTGGTGGATTGGTATGAAGAGAGAAGTGGCAGACTTCGTATCAAAGTGTTTGATTTGTCAACAAGTGAAAGCAGAAAGACAGAAGCCTTCGGGACTACTCCAACCTTTACCGATTCCCGTGTGGAAGTGGGAAGAACTCAACATGGACTTCGTATTCAAGCTTCCTTCCACACCTAGAAGGTACGACGGCATTTGGGTAATCATTGATCGTCTCACCAAGTCGGCACACTTCCTACCGGTACGAGAACATTTTTCACCTGAGAAGTTAGCCCAGTTGTTCGTCCAAGGCATACGTGGGATCAGTTCAAGATGGCCTCTCTACTGAGTTTTGTCCTCCTGCCTACCGTGAAGCAAGAAGGAGAGAGTTCGAAGAACTACGACAGGGGAACATGACAGTGACAGAGTACGAGAGGAGATTCCGAGAACTATCAGAATTCTACATGCACCTAATTCCCGACGATCACACGAAGAAGGTGAGGTTCATAGACGGATTGAAAGAGAGCATCGGCTACACCCTTTCTGGATCAGTACATCCCACCTATCAGTCCGCCAGGGATGCAGCGCTCGAGCTAGAGAGACAGGAGGAGATACACAGACCCTCGAGGCGCAGATCATTCGAAGGATCGTATAGCAGAGTACCTCGACAGGTGGCAGCTAAGAAGAGCCATAGCTCAGGCTCAGACAGTGATGGGTTAAGCCCACGAGGCAGATTCCAGAGGAGAGATAGTTATCGCATGCCCCAGCCAGCTCGCCATTCGATCAGTGTGGATGCAAGCTCGTATCAGCAGTCACGCATTGGTTCTCCGCGGATTTGTCCACTTTGTAGGGGGAATCATTCTGGGCAGTGTCAGATGGATGGTTTATGCTTTCGGTGTGGGCAGCCAGGCCACATAAGGAGGGATTGCCCTTATGGTAGCGGCAGTGTGCTAGAAGCAGGTCGACGGACACAGCATACGGGGATATTTCCAGGACAGAGTTCCCAGGGGAGTCAGCCAGTAGGAGTTTCTTCGGGATCAGTCCAGCCGTCTGTAGGATCGAGTCGAGGTAGAGGAAGGAGACCCCAGCAGACAAGTCAAGGCCGGGTGTTTGCTATGACGCAGCAGGGAGCCAGGACTACGCCCGACGATTTCACAGATCAAGTGATGGAAGCAGACCTGATCCTGTTGGATCTATCCGGACTTGAAGTAGTGTTGGGCATGGATTGGTTGGCAAGGAACTACTTAGTCGAGGAAGCGACATGGGAGCCCGAAGCGCAGGTGCGTGATCAGAACACCTGTTTGTTCCAGTGACGCGTGGAAATTTCGAGGACGAAATTTTTGTAAGGGGGGAAGGCTGTAACACCCCGTCCCAAATCGCACCGGACTCCGTGCACGTTGACCGAGGTTGATCGTTGACCGTTGACCGAAGGGGTCAAAAGTTGACTTTTTGACTCGGTGGGAATTTCAAGTTGACCAGGGTACCGTGGCGAAGTGCACGATGCCACGAGTTCGTAGACTGGTAGCACGTCGAAAACGGAGCTACGGTTTGAAAGTTATGGACGAAACAAGTTGCGATCCAAACTGTCCAAGGGGTGCCGGAGTTGACTTTTTGTTTATGGGGAATTGAGCTTTGACTCATGCATGGTTGTGAAGTGCTCGTCGATACGAGTTCACAGACTAGCGGCACGCTCAAAACGGACATCCGGTTAAAAAGTTATGGACGTTTGAAGTTTACCGGATACCGTATTATTTTAATATTTTTGGGTCGGTGAACAGTGAAATGCCACGTGTCAGCTTTTGATTGGTCCATGTGGCATGAACAGTGTCATACAGGGGTTTTTATTTGTTAAAAGTCTCGGGGAAGAGAGAGAAAGAGAGAGAGGAGAGAGAGAGAGAGAGAGAGAGCCACCGCCGGCCACCGGAGTTTTCCACTGTTCCGGCCGAGTTACTGTACACGCGCCGGACAGAAAGCTTGCCCACCTCATTTCCGGCAAAACCTCCAAGTTTCACGGTGAACGGCCGCCGGACGCGCCCGGATCGGACGTCCGAAGTTTGGCGGCGATTTTTCCCCCTCCACCGCCGGCCACCGCGAATCGGCACTATTCCGGCCGATATACAGTACACGCACCATACACCCATCATCCTCTCCTCAGGCCCGGCCTACCCACCAAAAATCACGGCCATCGGACCACCGACGCGCCGGGATCGGAGCGTTTTCCGGCGAGGGGTCGGAAATCTTCAAACGGTGATTTCTCCGCCGTCCGACCTCCGTTTTGCTCACCGTCGGTCCCGTTGGATTGCTCTCCTCACGATCTACAAATCTGCAAAATTTCACAGCCAACGGCCACCGCCGGAAAATACTGTTCCGGTGACCGTCGCCGGTGACCGTGGCGGGCCACCGGAAAATACTGTTCCGGCGAGTACCCGAAAATTCCGGCCAGCTCCAGTCCGCAGTGTTCGACCTCCTGAACCCAAATCCGACTTCCGTTTCCGCCAATTCGCGACGGTTTGGGAGAATTGCGGAGCCGAAACCCGGAAAGCTTCCCGACGAAATTCAAACCCCGTCGGGTACGATCATTGAAAATTAAGACCGTATCTGTGATTAGCATCACTCGAGCTTCGATTCGGTATATAACTCGTAAATTCTAGATATCGTTTGTGTTTTGACCCCCCGGGTACCGGGTATTATTTACCCGAATAAAATATTAATTTATTTGACTGTCTGTGAATTTTGTTCTAGGAGCACCGGTGAGTCGTAGAATTGATCCCGTAGTGGATCATGGGTTAATTGCGTGCTCCAGGTGAGTGACCCACCTTCAAATTAATTTTGGGGAATTTAATTGATGAATATATTATGTGTGAATTAAATATTTGGAATTTAATTTCTATGTGCCAAATATTTATTGGATTTATTGTAGAATTATTTATGAATTTATTGGATTTAAGAAAATGCGAATTCTACAATTTATGCCATGTGGAATTATTTTATGGTTTTGAGGATTTTGAAATTGGTGTGGTTTTAATGGTAAATTGGGCACGATTCGATTTTCAAATATTTCAAGGAAAATATTTGGTTATGTTGGTGATTTCAATTTTTATGAAATATGCCCATAAAATATTATGGGATTTGATTATGATATTTCGAGAAATTATTTATGCTTGGAAAAAATGTGGATATTTGAATTGATGGATTTGGGAGTTGGTGGATTTGAAAATCATGGGATTTATGGTATTAATTATAAGGAAATTGTGGAGAATTTCCCGGTTCAAGCGGATGGATTATGCCCGCTATGTTTATGAAAAATGTGAAATTTGTTTTATAATTTAAATTGTGGATCTTATGATTTTTAGATGCACCGTGCACGTACTGGTGTTCTGATTATGTGATATGGTATATGTGATATGGATATTGTGCACACGGATATGATTAGCGCGCAGGTGGGTGTGAGTAGCGCGCAGGTGATATTATGAGGGTGTCCTGTGGATGCCATCGGAGAGGGCGGCCACCCCCCTTTGGCCGGGACACCAGGTTAGCAGCGGCGCAGTGGGACGCCACGCGACCGTATGCCGGTTTCTTTCTATAACCTCCTGTCTGGCGGTACCTTGGGACGCTGGGTACTGTTGGCACCACTGGTATATAGTGGGTGCATCAAATGATTTTCAGAACTGTGTTTTAAAAATAAAATGTTTGGAAACTGAATTGGAATTAAAAATATAATTGTTACCGCTTCTGGTATTTAATTGATGTCTTGGTTTTCGGGGAATATGAATAAAGGGTTTTGTGAAAATGTTTTAAAAGGGGAATCTTTCCAACTGAGAGAATTGTAAGGGTTTTGAGAGAAATTATTATTTCCAAATAATTATTATTTATACTTATTATCGTGGTATTATAGTGTATAGTAGTAGGGTCGTTCACTGAGATGATTAGCATCTCACACTCTTAAATTCCGTTCCTCTAGGTACCAGGTTGTCGGTGTTCATCCAGAGCGGACTTGATCTTCATCGCTGTTTTACTTCGTGAAGTACCCTGTTCTTCTTTATTGCAGTTGTACTATTTCTTTCCCTCTTGTTGTATTTATCTTGCACTGGCTTACTGTATTTTTGTTTTGAAGTGCTGAAATTTGTGGAACCAATTTGTAGTATTGTGGGAGGAATAAGGGGATATTTTTGAAGTGTGTTTTCAGTGCAGGTAAATTTATGGTAAGTAAATCCCTTAGGGGAGGTGCTGCCGGATTTTCCGTTGGAAGGTTCGGTGGTATTTCCCTGGGATCAGGGCTGTCTAGGGTTCCGGGGAAGGAATTCTGGACGGGTCCTGACATTAACACTTCTGGAATTGTTGTAAGTGTTCCTATTGTTGGTTAGGGCTTCTATATATGTACCTAAAAATGCTTAAGGAAAAGCCTACTCGGCTCCTCAAGCAAATTTATGTGTTTGTTACTCTTTGTACTACTATGTATAATAATTCCTGCAAATGGAAATAATTAATAAAGGGATAATTCTATATATTATTCTTATTTTGTTATGTTAATGGAAATAAGTAAATAAGATAATATTCTTTCGTCATTAATTTTCATTTTTTCTTTTCATTTTTAATCTTGAAAGCGCAAGGTTTCAAACTCAATATTATTAACATAGAAAACAATACTAGTTGGATTGTATGTATGAAAGAATTGTATCAACAATTAAAGTATTAATTTGGAAACTATATATATACAATCAATCCAAAAGCAAATCTATTTTATTTTATTAAACTAAAATTCATTTTACATAATTATAAGATTATATCAATATTAGGATTTGAAATTTTAAAAACTATCAAATATGGATTTAGGAACAAATTAAAAAATGAATTATGTTAAAATTCGGTATTGATAAATGTAATTTTAAATATCATTTTTAAATGTGATTCAAAGATTAAAAAAGAAAAATCTCCTATTATTCATCATATTAAGAATCTTATTTAAATTTTATTAGATATATATATATATATAGAGTTACATAATATATACATACCATTTTTGGATGCCGTACATAGAATTTTCTGTTTTTCATTTATTCATTTTTTCCTTTAATAAATTGGCAGAGAAAGTCCAATACCATATGATAAATAAATAAGAAGTACAGGAAAGACAGAGAATTTTTTTTTAATTATGAATAGTAGCGGACCTTAGATCCTCTGCGTGAGTTTATGCATGCTTGTTCATGATTGTTTTTAAATCTGAACCATTTTGTTTTTTAAAATTTCCGTGTGATTTGATGGTCATTTTTTATGCCATATCAATTAAAATGGCATATAATTTTGCGCATCAGCACTAAGGCAAGAAATGTACAATACATGTGACTAATATTTTTCCTCCCATTATAACTCCATGGCCTTTTGTCTAATTTAAAATCAAAGTTTATCAATTTCATGATTGGAAACTAAAATTCTTTTAAATTTAATTTCAATCCCCTCTCGTGTCTTCAATTCAAATGGTGGTGGTTGCTTTGGTTTAGATTTAGAACCACCGCTAAGAAGTACTACTAGGAGGTTTTGTATTGTATTGCCGATTACAGTTGTACAATTGGTTATCAAATTCAGAAGTTGCATCTGTATAGAATTGTAGTAAATGCAATCACACGTCTCATATAATGTTCAAGTGATAAACATGGTTAGAAATTGTTCAATTTTGCATCATTTTTTATTGATTTCCCTCATTAGATTTGTGCCATAGTGTTCATATAAACTCAATATTCTTGAGGCTTTAGACAAATATATTTTCTTGTTGACCAGGGCACATGATTAAAACGAGTTTCTTTTTTGGTCTTTGTTTTTATTGACTTTGAAGGTTAGCAGCCTCACAATTTGCGTTTACAATATCCTTGTCATTTTTTCGACTCTGTTTTGTTTTATTTGGCTATTCAACTTTGTTCTAGTTTTGATGGGAAACTGGCAGAAAACTCGTACAGAAGGAAAGTTTTAGTACGATTGTTGAAGTACCTTTTTGGGTTTGAAGGTTTCTTCCATTAACTTTTTATTTGATTGATTTTACAATTGTACTCGTGCTTTGTAGAGATTTTATGGAAATTGACTTTGACATAACATCGACAAATTGACTTTGACTTTTCCGTTTTTATCTACCTTTTTTAATCGAATGATTTCTATGTATAGTTAATAATAAATTGCATAAATTTTCAAACAAAGAGAATTTAAATTGTGCCAATCGCTATAGATATATATATATATATATATACAATTAATCCAAACGAAGATCAACCAAACAATGAATAAATTTTATATCTTTTACACATTTTTGTATGCTTTTTTTTTTGTAAATACAAAGAAAAAAATAATGTAATTCACAAAAAAATGAAAGAGGAAACAAATAGTGTAAGAAGAGGGAATAAGGCATCGGATGGTTGGCGATGGATGATGACGATGTAGTGGAGATGGATGGTGGATGATCTAATTAACCAAGTTTGGGAATGGTAGCGACAAAGCCATTAGAGTCGAGAAAAAGCCAGACCCTCTTGCAGTTGAAATCATGAATGGTGATTATCCAACTGGTAGACTTATTACATCCACATTTGGATTGTCCCTCTTTATTATTGCCTCCGCAGCCTCCCCTTCTATTCCCCAAAGCTCTGGCCAAGAAGTCTTTTCACCTGAAAAACCCGTACACCAATATTTTAAATAATCACCCTCTATACACAAATTAATTTAAATTGCAAATTCAAATTCACATTAACACACATCACACATCCTTGTATACTAACATTTTTTTTAACCAAAAAAATATCTTTATTAAAATATATATATATATATATATATATCAATTAATATTTTAATGAAAATTCATAATACAAAAACTTTACCCATTTATGAATTAATAGAACCTACTTTATTCAATGATATTGTGCAAAAAAGATAATACAAAGAGTAAGAAAGAAAAGGTCTTAATGGGGAATATAATGTTAGAAATTTAAGTCCATAATTTAATCATTAATTATTATTATTACCAAAAAAAAAAAAAAAAGTAGAATTGTGAACTGGGGCTGTGGGGTGAAAGAGCAAGAGAAAAAACAAGGAAAAGCCATTAAAAGAAAGAAAATCAGGTGACGGCAAAAGAGCTAAGTGGAGAAGAAGCCTTCTTCTCTAGCTTCGTTGCAATCATCTGATCTTCGAATTCAAAGGACTTCCCTTGTTAATTCCCTTGTTCTTCCCGCCCGAACAATAATTCATCAACAACAATCAACCAAGAAAATAAAAAGAAACATTGTTATAATGAAAATTATGTTAGGCAATGAAACATGACAAAACTATATTTTGTGCATAATCATAAACATGTTGTTATCAGAACTGAACTGGCAGAGGAAAAAAGATTGAATCGAAAGCTAAACTGAACTGGCAGAGGAAAAAGATTGAATCGAAAGCTAAAGAAAAGATATTGCAATTAAATAAGAAATAAAAAGACTAATGACGCTTAAGAATTATAATCAAGAAGAAGAAAATTATTGTTAATATAGATTATTTTTTCATTAATGGTGTATAGGCAAATATATATATATTTTTTTATAAGATGTATAGGCAAATATTATCTGTACTACTTGATACTTATAGGCTAGGCACTCCTATCGTGCTAGAACTTTCATTCCTTGTAGAATTCTTATTTCGTAAAAGTTGTACAATAGCCAATCGTCGATTCAATAAGCAAATTAAAAATAATAATAATAATAATAATAGTAACATATTATTTTTTTGATAATAATAATAATAATAATAATAATAAACTAAAGCAAACAATTTTTTTATTATTTTATCTGTTTAAGTAATAAAAATATATTTCGATGAGGAATTATTGATATATGGCTAGATAATTTACATCGCGGAGCTTATCCTTCTCATTTGTTTTATTTGGCTATTCGGCTTCGTTTTGGTTTCGATTAGGGATGTCAACGGGGTCGGGACGGAGCCGGTTTTTAAAATCCCGTTCCCGTCCTCGCGTGGAATTTTACATCCCATCCCCGCGATTTTTCCCGTTTCTTTAGGTGTGGGGTGGGATCGGGGATTTTGCGGGACGGGGACGGGGCAGGACGGTTTTTGTAACACCCCGTCCCAAATCGCACCGGAATCCGTGCACGTTGACCGAGCGGGTCAAAAGTTGACTTTTTGCTCTAGTTGGAATTTTGAGTTGACCAAGGTATCGTGGCGAAGTGCATGACGCCCTGAGTTCGTAGACTAGTAGCACGTCAGAAACGGAGCTACGGTTTGAAAGTTATGGGCGAAACAAGTTGAAGTGTAAACTGTCCAAAAGGTGCCGGGAGTTGACTTTTTCTTGTGATGTAATTTTGAGTTGACTCTTGTATGGTTGTAAAGTACTCCTCGATACGAGTTCATAGACTAGCGGCACGCTTAAATCGGACATTTGGTTAAAAAGTTACGGACGTTTGAAATTCGCCGGGTACCGTATTATTTTAATATATCTGGCTTAAGTGCACAGTAATGCCATGTGTCAGCTTCTGATTGGTCCACGTGGCATGAACAGTGTCACACAGGGGTTTTTATTTGTTAAAACACTCGGGGAAGAGAGAGAAAGAGGGAGAGGAGAGAGAAAGAGAGAGAGAGAGTCACCGGCCACCGGAGATTTTCAAATTTTCCGGCCAAGTTACTGTACACGCGCCGGCCAGCCAGATTGCCCACCTCATTTCCGGCAAAACCTCCAAATTTCACGGTGAACGGCCGCCGGACGCGCCCGTATCGGAGCTCCGAAGTTCGGCGGCGAGTTTTTCCCCTTCACCGCCGGCCACCGCAAATCGACCCTCTTCCGGCCATTTTCCGGCCACACGCGCCGTACACCCATCATCCTGTCCTCAAGTCCGGCCGACCCACCAAAAATCACGGCCATCGGACCACCGACGCGCCGGGATCGGAGCATTTTCCGGCGAGGGGCCGAAAATCTTCAATCGGTGATTTCTCCGCCGTCCGGCCTCCGTTTTGCTCACCGCCGGTCCGGTTGGGTTGCTATCCTCAAGATCTACAAGTCTGCAAAATTTCACAGCCAACGGCCACCGCACGCGCCGCCGCCGGCGACGGTTGCCGGTGACCGCGGCGGCTCGCCGGAAAATACTGTTCCGGCGAGTACCCAGTTTTCCGGCCAGCTCCAGTCCGTAGTGTTCGACCTCCTGAACCCGAATCCGGCATCCGTTTCTGCCAATTCGTGGCGGTTTGGGAGAATTGCGGAGCCGAAACTCGAAAAGCTTCCCGACGAAATTCCGACCCCGTCGGGTACGATCATCAGAATTTAAGACCGGATCTGTGATTAGCATCACTCGAGCTTCGATTCGGTATATAATTCGTAAATTTTGGTTATCGTTTGGTGTTCGCTCCCCGGGTACCCATTTGGGGATTACCCGAATAAAATATTAATATTTGTGGTTTGGTACTGTGGATGTTTTAGGTGCACGTGCGAGTAGCGGAGTCGATCCCACGGAGGATCTTGATTGAGATACGTGCACAAGGTGAGTGACCCACCTTCAAATTTATTTTGAGGAATTTAATTGGTGAATATATTACTGTTGGCGCCACTGGTATATAGTGGGTGCATCAACTGATTTTTGGAACTGTGTTTTCAAAATAAAATGTTTTAAAACTGTATGGGAATTAAAAATTATTTATTACGCTTTCTGATATTGATTTGATGTTTTGGTTTTCGGGGAATATGAATAAAGGGTTTTGTGAAAATGTTTTAAAAGGGGAACCTTTCCAACTGAGAGAATTGTAAGGTTTTGAGAGAAAATATTATTTCCAAATAATTATTATTTATATACCTATTACCGTAGTATTATATTATATAGCAGTAGGGTCGCTCACTGAGATGATTAGCATCTCACACTGTTAAATTCCATTCCTCTAGGTACCAGGTTGTCAGTGTCCACTCGGAGCGGATTTGATCTTCCTCGCTGTGTTTGTTCGTGCAGTACCTTGTTCTTCTTTTACTGCAGTTGTATTATTTCTTTCACTCTTGCTGTATTTTATACTTTGTAGTATGTCATAAAGCTCTGTATACTGTATGGGACACTTATGTATTTAAATTGCACTGGATTATTGTATTTTTATTTTGGAGTGCTGAATTTGTGGAACCAGTTTGTAGTACTGTGGGAGGCATAAGGGGATAATTATAGAAGTGTGTTTTCAATGCAGGGAATTTTGTGGTAAGTCCATCCCTTAGGGGAGGTTCTGCCGGATTTTCCACATGAGGGTCCGATAGGGTTTCCCTGGGATCAGGGCTTGTCTAGGGTTCCGGTGGGGAACTTTGGACAGGTCCTGACAGTTGGTATCAGAGCATAGGTTCTTGTAATCCTAAGGAACTGTGCATTGCTGTACAGCCCATCCGTAAATTCCTTCCTTTTGTAATCGTGCTTAAGTGTCCCTGTTTCTAAACTCTTGTTCGTTTCCTCAGAATCTACTACGATGAGTCGGCGGGACACACGGAGAACTCGGGAGCGCTCGGCTGAGAGTTCCGGGAGTCGATCAAGCCTTAGAAATCTGGTCTCTCAGCTAACTAGAGCCTTAGGAGGTTCAAGCTCCAGTAATCGATCCGTGGATCAGGCTCGACATTTAGGAGCCGTGGAGTTCGATGGAAGTCAAGGCCTAGCTGCAGCCTTGAAGTGGCTATCTAGCATGGAGAAAATCTAGGAAGAGGGGATGCAGTGCCCCAATGAAGATATGGTGAGGATTTCTAGGTTCATGTTAGAAGGAGACGCCCGGAAGTGGTGGCAGATGGAGAAGACCCGCAGAAGGCATACGTGGGACCAGTTTAAGATTGCCTTCTCTACTGAGTTCTGTCCTCCTGCCTACCGTGACGCGAGAAGGAGAGGGTTCGAGGAACTGCGCCAGGGGAACATGACGGTGACAGAGTACGAGAGGAGGTTCCGGGAGCTATCAGAGTTCTGCATGCACCTGATTCCCGACGATCACGCGAAGAAGGTGAGGTTCATAGACGGATTGAAAGAGAGCATCGGCTACACCCTTTCTGGATCAGTACATCCCACCTATCAGTCCGCCAGGGATGCAGCGCTCGAGCTAGAGAGACAGGAGGAGATACACAGACCCTCAAGGCGCAGATCGTTTGAAGGTTCGTACAGCGGGGTACCTCGACAGGGGGCATCTAAGAAGAGCCATAGTTCAGGCTCAGACAGTGATGGGTTCAGCCCTCGAGGCAGATTTCAGAGGAGAGGCGGCTATCGTATGCCCCAACCAGCGCGTCATTCCATTAGCGGCGGCACGAGTTCATATCAGCACTCTGGGTTTAGCCCCAAGCCATTCTGCAGACGTTGCAATAGAGCACACCATGGGATTTGCCAGTATGAGGGTGTGTGCTTTCAGTGTGGACAGGCGGGACACATTAAGAGGAATTGCCCTTATGGAGAGGCGGGAGTGTTAGGGGCGAGTCCACCATCCCATCAGGCCAGTGGATCGCGGGGTCAGAGTTCCCGAGGGAGCTATGCAGTAGGAAGTTCATCGGGATCAGTCCCACAGCCTGTTGGGCCGAGCAGGGGTAGAGGACGGAGGCCCCAGCAAACAGGGCAGGGTCGAGTGTTTGCGATGACGCAGCAGGAGGCCCTAGCTACACCGGACGTCGTGACAGGTACATTGAATATATTCGGTAATGATGCATTGGTACTTATAGACCCGGGAGCAACACATTCATTCATCTCCAAGGAATTCGTCACTCGGGTCGGTATGACCCCTACTCCTTTAGGATGTCTAGTGGAGATAGCCACTCCTGCAGGAGAATCCTTGTGGCCTAGCCAGTTAATCAAGGAATGTTTCTTCCGCATCGAAGATCAAGTGATGGAGGCGGACTTGATCCTGTTGGATCTGTCCGGACTTGATGTAATTTTGGGCATGGATTGGTTGGCAAGGAACCATGCATCTGTAGATTGTTTCAGCAAAGAAGTCACAATCAGAAGGCCAGGGTTGCCAGAAGTAGTATTCCGTGGAGGAGTTGGAAGGCCCTTACCGAGGTTGATATCTACCCTTACTGCCAAGAAGCTACTGAATAAAGGTTGCCAGGGGTATTTGGCTCATGTGATAGATACCCGAGTAAGTGGGGTCAGGTTGGAAGACATGCCTGTTGTGAGGGATTTCCCAGATGTATTTCCTGAGGAGTTACCAGGATTGCCTCCGGAGAGGGAAGTTGACTTTCCCATTGAGTTAATTCCAGGCACTGTGCCTATTTCTCTACCACCGTATCGGATGGCTCCAGCGGAGTTAAGGGAGCTAAAGGTCCAATTGCAAGATTTGGTAGATAAGGGGTTTATTAGACCAAGTATATCGCCGTGGGGAGCCCCAGTTTTGTTTGTAAAGAAGAAGGATGGTAGTCTAAGGCTGTGTATAGACTACCGACAACTTAATAAGGTCACCATCCCTAATCGCTATCCGTTGCCAAGGATAGATGATCTATTTGACCAACTCCAAGGTGCCAAGGTGTTCTCCAAGATCGACTTGAGGTCGGGGTACCATCAGCTAAGGATCCGAGAGTCGGACATTCCTAAGACTGCCTTTAGGACGAGGTACGGACATTATGAATTCCTAGTGATATCGTTCGGACTCACCAATGCCCCAGCAGCTTTCGTGGACTTGATGAATAGGGTGTTTCGTCCGTACTTGGATCGTTTTGTCATTGTATTTATTGATGACATTCTGATCTATTCAAGGAGCCGAGAAGAGCACGCGAGACATTTGAAGAGAGTGCTCCAAACTCTAAGGCAACATCAGCTATATGCTAAGTTTGACAAGTGTGAATTCTGGTTGAATCAAGTGGGTTTTCTCGGACATATCGTGTCGGCAGAAGGTATCTATGTGGACCCTGATAAGGTAAAGGCAATGTTGAGTTGGGAGCGCCCTACCACGGTGAGGGAGGTACGAAGTTTTCTTGGATTAGCGGGTTACTACCGTCGTTTTATTGAAGGGTTTTCAAGGATTGCCGGGCCGCTTCATAGATTAACCCGAAAGGATGTTGGATTTAGTTGGACGGACAGGTGTGAACAGAGTTTTCAGGAGTTGAAGCAAAAGCTGACATCCGCACCTGTTTTAACTTTACCTGATGGGAATGAAGGTTTTGAAGTTTATTGTGATGCATCCCATCAAGGGTTGGGTTGCGTGCTAATGCAGAATCAAAGGGTGGTAGCGTATGCATCTCGGCAATTGAAGCAGCACGAACAGAATTACCCTACGCACGACTTAGAATTGGCGGCGGTAGTCTTTGCTCTAAAGAAGTGGAGGCACTACTTGTATGGGGCCACATGCCAAATCTATACCGACCACAAGAGCCTCAAGTATATTTTCACTCAGAAGGAGTTAAATATAAGGCAAAGGCAATGGATGGAGTTGTTAAAGGATTATGACTGTGTGATTGATTATCACCCGGGTAAGGCGAATGTAGTGGCAGATGCTTTGAGTAGGAAGGCTACTGGATCCCTTGCTCACGTCCAAGTCATCCAACTACCTCTCATGGTGGAGTTGAAGAAGATGGGGGTGTTAATGCATATCCACCCTTCAGGAGTTCTTATGGCTAGCTTCTAGGTACGACCGGTGTTGGTGGATCGTATAGTAGAGACCCAAATGGAAGATCCTAAGTTGAGGACAATTAAGGGCAAAGTACAAGAAGGTTTTGATTCGGAATTTTCAATAAGAAGGGATGGAGCCCTCGTGTATAAAGGACGACTTTGTGTTCCGGATATCCCAGGACTCATGAAGGAGATTTTGGAGGAGGCGCATAGCTCGATGTATGCGATGCATCCAGGGAGTACCAAGATGTACCGAACGCTTGTTAAGTATTATTGGTGGATTGGTATGAAGAGAGAAGTGGCAGACTTTGTATCAAAATGTTTGATTTGTCAACAAGTGAAAGCAGAAAGACAGAAGCCTTCGGGACTACTCCAATCCTTACCGATTCCTGTGTGGAAGTGGGAAGAACTCAACATGGACTTCGTATTCAAGCTTCCTTCCACACCTAGAAGGTACGACGACATTTGGGTAATCATTGATCGTCTTACCAAGTCGGCACACTTCCTACCGGTACGAGAGCGTTTTTCACCCGAGAAGTTAGCCCAGTTGTTCGTGCAACGCATTGTAAGTCTTCATGGAGTACCGTTAGCCATCGTCTCCGATCGAGATCCGCGCTTTACTTCACGACTATGGCGGAAGTTGGCTGATGCACTAGGAGCAAGACTTAACTACAGCACCGCTTTTCACCCGCAATCTGATGGACAAGCAGAGCGTACAATTCAGACATTAGAAGACATGCTAAGGTCTTGCATTATGCAATTTCGCGATAGCTGGGATGAACAACTGCCACTGATAGAGTTTGTCTACAACAACAGTTATCAGGCGAGTATTGGGATGTCCCCGTATGAAGCTTTATATGGGAGGCAGTGTCGGACACCTTTGTGTTGGAGTGAGGTAGGAGAAGCGAGACTCCTTGCAACAAATAATGCGGTCGGATCTGAGTATTTAAGGATGACCTTGGACAAGGTAAAGATCATTAGGGATCGATTGAAGGTTGCCCAAGATAGACAGAAGAGTTATGCCGATGTGCGTAGAAAGGATTTGGAATTCGATGTAGGAGATTGGGCATTCCTAAAACTATCTCCATGGAAAGGAGTAGTACGTTTTGGTCGACGAGGTAAGTTGGGTCCTCGTTATATTGGGCCTTATAAGGTTACAGAGAGGATTGGCCCTCTGGCGTACAGGTTGGCGTTACCGGAAGAGCTAGCTCGAGTGCACAACGTATTTCATGTGTCGATGCTACGGAAGTATATTGCAGACCCTTCGCACGTACTCGAGAGTCCGAACATAGAGTTAAGGGAAGATCTTTCGTATGAGGAGCAGCCAGTACAGATTTTGGATCGCGAGGAACGGACGCTACGCAACAAGACTATTCCTCTAGTTAAGGTCTTATGGCGGAACCACTTAGTCGAGGAAGCAACGTGGGAACCCGAAGCGCAGATGCGTGAGCAGTACCCGTATCTGTTCCAGTGACGTGCGAAAATTTCGAGGACGAAATTTTTGTAAGGGGGGAAGGTTGTAACACCCTGTCCCAAATCGCACCGGAATCCGTGCACGTTGACCGAGGTTGACCGTTGACCGAGCGGGTCAAAAGTTGACTTTTTGCTCTAGTTGGAATTTTGAGTTGACCAAGGTATCGTGGCGAAGTGCATGACGCCCTGAGTTCGTAGACTAGTAGCACGTCAGAAACGGAGCTACGGTTTGAAAGTTATGGGCAAAACAAGTTGAAGTGTAAACTGTCCAAAAGGTGTCGGGAGTTGACTTTTTCTTGTGATGTAATTTTGAGTTGACTCTTCTATGGTTGTAAAGTACTCGTCGATACGAGTTCATAGACTAGCGGCACGCTTAAATCGGACATTTGGTTAAAAAGTTACGGACGTTTGAAATTCGCCGGGTACCGTATTATTTTAATATATCTGGCTTAAGTGCACAGTAACGCCACGTGTCAGCTTCTGATTGGTCCACGTGGCATGAACAGCATCACACAGGGGTTTTTATTTGTTAAAACACTCGGGGAAGAGAGAGAAAGAGGGAGAGGAGAGAGAAAGAGAGAGAGAGAGTCGCCGGCCACCGGAGATTTTCAAATTTTTCGGTCGAATTACTGTACACGCGCCGGCCAGCCAGATTACCCACCTCATTTCCGGAAAAACCTCCAAATTTCACGGTGAACGGCCGCCGGACGCGCCCGGATCGGAGCTCCGAAGTTCGGCGGCGAGTTTTTCCCCTTCACCGCCGGCCACCGCAAATCGACCCTCTTCCGGCCATTTTCCGGCCACACGCGCCGTACACCCATCATCCTCTCCTCAAGTCCGGCCGACCCACCAAAAATCACGGCCATCGGACCACCGACGCGCTGGGATCGGAGCATTTTCCGGCGAGGGGCCGGAAATCTTCAATCGGTGATTTCTCCGCCGTCCGACCTCCGTTTTGCTCACCGCCGGTCCGGTTGGGTTGCTCTCCTCAAGATCTACAAGTCTGCAAAATTTTACAGCCAACGGCCACCGCATGCGCCGCCGCCGGCGACGGTTGCCGGTGACCGCGGCGGCTCGCCGGAAAATACTGTTCCGGCGAGTACCCAGTTTTCCGGCCAGCTCCAGTCCGCAGTGTTCGACCTCCTGAACCCAAATCCGGCATCCGTTTCTGCCAATTCGTGACGGTTTGGGAGAATTGCGGAGCCGAAATTCGAAAAGCTTCCCGACGAAATTCCGACCCCGTCGGGTACGATCATCGGAATTTACGACCGGATCTGTGATTAGCATCACTCGAGCTTCGATTCGGTATATAATTCATAAATTTTGGTTATCGTTTGGTGTTCGCTCCCCATTTGGGGATTACCCGAATAAAATATTAATATTTGTGGTTTGGTACTGTGGATGTTTTAGGTGCACGTGCGAGTAGCGGAGTCGATCCCACGGAGGATCTTGATTGAGATACGTGCATAAGGTGAGTGACCCACCTTCAAATTTATTTTGGGGAATTTAATTGGTGAATATATTATGTGTGATTTAAGTATTTGGAATTTAATTTCTATGTGCCAAATATTTATTGGATTTATTGTGGAATTATTTATGAATTTATTGGATTTAAGAAAATGCG
The DNA here is from genome assembly GCF_031755915.1 of Ziziphus jujuba. NCBI lineage: Eukaryota > Viridiplantae > Streptophyta > Magnoliopsida > Rosales > Rhamnaceae > Ziziphus > Ziziphus jujuba. The sequence continues at coordinate 23,610,272 of NC_083381.1, read as the reverse complement.
CATTTTACAAATTTATGCCATGTGAAATTATTTTATGGTTTTGAGGATTTTGAAATTGGTGTGGTTTTAATGGTAAATTGGGCATGATTTGATTTTCAAATATTTCAAAGAAAATATTTGGTTATGTTGGTGATTTCAATTTTTATAAAATATGCCCATGGAATATTATGAGATTTGATTATGATATTTCGAGAAATTATTTATGCTTGGAAAAATGTGAATATTTGAATTGATGGATTTGGGAGTTGGTGGATTTGAAAATCATGGAATTTATGGTATTGATTATAAAGAAATTGTGGAGAATTTCCCCGTTCAAGCGGATGGTTTATGCCCGCTATGCTTATGAAAAATGTGAAATTTGTTTTAAAATTTAAATTTGCGGATTTTATAATTTTTAGATGCACCGTGCACGTACTGGTGTTCTGATTATGTGATATGGTATATGTGATATGGATATTATGCACACGGATATGATTAGCGCGCAGGTGGGTGTGAGTAGCGCAAAGGTGATATTATGAGGGTGTCCTGTGGATGCCATCGGAGAGGGTGGCCACCCCCCTTTGGCCGGAACACCAGGTTAGCAGCGGCGCAGTGGGACGCCACGTGACCGTATGCCGGTTTCTTTTTATAACCTCCTGTCTGGCGGTACCTTGGGACGCTGGGTACTGTTGGCGCCACTGGTATATAGTGGGTGCATCAACTGATTTTTGGAACTGTGTTTTCAAAATAAAATGTTTTAAAACTGTATGGGAATTAAAAATTATTTATTACTGTTTCTGATATTGATTTGATGTTTTGGTTTTCGGGGAATATGAATAAAGGGTTTTGTGAAAATGTTTTAAAAGGGGAACCTTTCCAACTGAGAGAATTGTAAGGTTTTGAGAGAAAATATTATTTCCAAATAATTATTATTTATATACCTATTACCGTAGTATTATATTATATAGCAGTAGGGTCGCTCACTGAGATGATTAGCATCTCACACTCTTAAATTCCGTTCCTCTAGGTACCAGGTTGTCGGTGTCCACTCGGAGCGGATTTGATCTTCCTCGCTGTATTTGTTCGTGCAGTACCTTGTTCTTCTTTTACTGCAGTTGTATTATTTCTTTCACTCTTGCTGTATTTTATACTTTGTAGTATGTCATAAAGCTCTGTATACTGTATGGGACACTTATGTATTTAAATTGCACTGGATTATTGTATTTTTATTTTGGAGTGCTGAATTTGTGGAACCAGTTTGTAGTACTGTGGGAGGAATAAGGGGATAATTATAGAAGTGTGTTTTCAGTGCAGGAAATTTTGTGGTAAGTCCATCCCTTATGGGAGGTTCTGCCGGATTTTCCACAGGAGGGTCCGGTAGGGTTTCCCTGGGATCAGGGCTTGTCTAGGGTTCCGGTGGGGAACTTTGGACGGGTCCTGACAGTTTTCCCCATTTTGTTTTTTAATTGATATATTTTTTTAAAAAAATTTATATAAAAAAATTATTTTATGATTAAAATATAAAGAAAATGACTACAATGTAATAAAAATATAATAAAATACATTAAGGAACAAAATTACAATTATGAAAAAATACATATTTAGAAAAATAAATAAATAAAAAAGAAGAAAATGATTTTACATAAATAAAATTCTATAAAAAAAATAATAAATATATATATATATATATATATATCGGGGCGGATTCGGGCAGGATTATTATTCTCTGTCCCCGGCCCGTCTCCGACTCGATTTTTAGGCATCTGTTCCGAATCCATCTCGCATCCCCAAATTTTCAGCAAAAAATCGTCCCGTTAAAAGCGGTACACTGCGATTTTGGGGATGGACGGGGCAAATTGACGTCCCTAGTTTCGATGGGAAAACTGGCAGAAAACTCGTCCGCAAAGAAAATTTTAGTACAATTGTTGAATTACCTTTATGGCGTTGAAGGTTTCCTTGATTAACTGTTTATTTGATTGATTTTACAATTGTACTCGTACTTTATAGAGATGGCCAACAGTACGAATCAAATTGACTTTGACTTAACATCGACAAATTGACTTTCACTTCTCCCTTTTGTTTTTTTGAATTGACTTCTCCGTTTTCATCTATCTATTTTGAATCGAAAAATACTGTTTATAGTTAATAATAAATTGCATAAATTTTCAAGCAAAGAGAATTCAAATTGTGCCACTAGCTATGTGTATATAAATATATATATACACAAAATTAATCCAAATCAAGATCAACCAAATAACGAATAAATCTTATATCTTTTACACATTTTTGTATGCTTTTTTCTTTTTTCTTTTTTTTTTTTTGTAAATACAAAAAACAAATAATGTAGTTCACCAAAAAATAAAAGAGGAAACAAATGCTGTAAGAAGAGGGTATAATTGGTAGGTCGAGGCACTGGATGGTTGGCGATGGATGATGATGATGAAGTAGTGGTGATGGATGGTGGATGATCTAATTAACCAAGTTTGGGAATGGTAGCGACAAAGCCATTAGAGTCGAGAAAAAGCCAGACCCTGTTGCAGTTGAAATCGTGAATGGTGATTGATCCAACTGGTAGGCTTATTCCATCCACATTTGGATTGTCCCTCTTTATTATTGCCTCCGCAACCTCCCCTTCTATTCCCCAAAGCTCTGGCCAAGAAGTCTTTTCACCTGAAAAAACCCGTACACCAATATTTTAAATAATCACCCTCTATACACAAATTAATTTAAAACATTTTTTTTTTTTTTTTTGTGGCTAGGATATATACAATTAAAACTCATATATGTATATACACACACTAATATTCTAAAGAGCATTATCAAAGCAGGATATGTTGAGCGCCAAATCACATATAATCTGTCGACAACACCTAATAGATTATAAGAACTATACATTATAAATGTGCCTGCATACATATACATATGCATCAGGTATCTGGGCATTTCATATCAAAAATAAAAAGAAGAAGAAGAAGAAGAAGAAGAGGAAGAAGAAGGAAAAGAAAAAGAAGTTACCTGGGCATAAACTCATCCTTTTGTATTGTAATTTGCTTGCTAGCTTTTGTTTTTGTGATGTTGTATTGATAGAAAATAATAATAATAATAATAATATAATGATAAGATGAATCAATGTGTGTATACATATATATGTGATCGATCATTTTTGACTTGGTTACGTAGCCGAAGTTACGTGCATATAGAAGTCTCAAAGTTTTCTTTTTATTTTAATCTATTGGCACGTGAAAGAGAGAAAAGTCTTCAATTAGTTTTAATCTGAAATTCGGAGGTGAATTTTGAGCCTTGCAAGTTGTATATATCCATATTTTAAGCTTAGGCTTATGGGTTTCTTTTATTTGAAGAAAATTAATAGTTTTTGTATATCCAATTTATTGAGAAATTACGAATAGTTTCTAATAATTAACGAAAGGGCAAGGAAAATATGAGAAACGTAGAAAAGCAATTAATGAAGCAGAAAGTTCTCTTTGCCTGTAGAATAATAAAACCGCGTCATCGATTACTTGGACAAAAATGGAAATTAAAGACGGCTAAAATATATACATATTTATGACAATTGAAGACAATTCAAAAACATTGACAATTTTGTTTGCTTGTGTATAAAAAATTGTAATCAATGTACTTCATATAGGACGAACGTACTTTTAAATTTAGCGTAAAACAATAAGAAAAATGACGCGACGAACTAATAAAGAAGAATACCAAAGAGAAGATGAGCATTTTTGAGTTCGAAGGAGATGGCTTTTAGGGATTAGCTTGTTGAAATTTTGTCACACTATTGACTTTTTTTGGTTGTCATCATCCATTAAAAGTTTGAAGCCTAATACGAAACAAGAGAAAGAGGATATAAATCCATAGATATGTTTGAACTTTTTTATTATTTTTTGGACGCAAACTTATGTTTGAACTTTGAACTTTCTATATAAGATTAATCATTGATCAGAAGGTTAACGGTTTTATTGAATTCTTGGTGCAGCTAATTAAATTCGTGGAGGATCACATAATTTTAATACATACTTAAATATAGTTATTGTTACATTTATTCCAAGTGATTGTTCACATTTATCCCCAAGGCATCATTCTTCGACATGGTTTTGAATAGCATCTTGTATTCTTTTATATATATATATATATATATATAAAGTGATTAACATAATTAAGAAGAAAAGAGAAGTAGAGTACTTGATAATTACTTCAAAGAATTAATTAAACTCACCTCTTTTCTTCATTCTTTTCCAAGTTACTAATGAGAAAAGGGATTTTGGTTTTGGAAATTAAGCAGAAAAGTCTGAAGTTTGGTGATCAAAAGGAAGATGCATGCTCTGTATCTTACTTTATTATTTAATAGTTGCAAATATACAGAAATATATATTTATATATATATATATGCATTTATACACACACACACTTTATTAATGGCAAATTAAGTTGTACATAATTATATAAAACAAGAATGATTTTTATAAATCTTAACAAATTTGACTTTGAAGATCAACCTCACACATTGCGTTACATAAATATATTTATCTGTACCTACCAGATTTAAGCTCCAAAGCTTAATTTATAGCTATATAGCTTGAGGGTAATGATGAATCAGATACAGATATACACCATCTTGGTGATAAGTTTTTGTGTAAGTTAAGAAATTAACAAAAGTCAAAGGATTTCCAGAAAGTCAAAAATGGCTACCCTAGAAGCTAGCTATATTGAAATCGATCCACCCTATAAATACTCATCTTAATCTCCATTAAAACATGCAACATTACAAAACATATACAACAAAACTTCAGGAGAGAGATCCAGAGTAATTCAAGAGAAGCCTAACAGAGCATGGCATCAGAATGCGAAGGTAATATAAAGAGAAATAAGTTTAGCTAATTAAGCTAGCCAGGTTTTAAGTTTATATATTTATGTAATTTTGCTATATGACGGATTAATAATGGAAATTGATATCCAATTATTTGTAATCTAAAATATCATATATTTAATAAATTATATGTAATTGAGTGTTATTGACGTTCAATATAGCAAGATTGTAATATATATAACTTTTATTATATGATCAATCACAAGGTTTTAATTTAATATTATATATATATATAGGTAAGGATACATGGCCTGAGCTGCTGGGAAAGCAGGGGAAGTTTGCTGAGGAGGTGATTGAGAAGGAGAATTCTCATGTTGATGCTCAGATTATATTGGAAGGGACAATTGTGACTCAGGAATTCCGATGTGACAGGGTTCGAGTTTGGGTTGACAACTATGGCACTGTCACTAGGGTCCCCCGAATTGGTTAATTAAGGCTGGCTATATATATATATATATATATATAGCTATAGTAATAAACTAATTTATTGATAAAATGAAATAAAGGAGAAGAACCCTTTTCTCTCCATTGCATTAATATTGTTGTATTCAACATGGAAAATATATCATATCTTCCCTTGTACTGTAATTGGATATTTTATACATAAAAAGTTAACTTTAATTAATTTGCATTTTGCTGAGTATATAGTCTTCTTCTTCTTCTTTGTTTCCTTTTTGTGTTTTTTTAAACGAATGGTCTTGTGTAGTTAATTTTCTTATTTGGCTAATCGAAAATACAAACAAAGTGGCTTTAAATTGGAGTTTTGGCCCCAAAAAAAAAATAAAAAACATAATGATTAAAAAAAAAAAAAAGTGGTTGCATAACTTTTATCCAAAAAAGTAACTGATTTACCACTTATTTTTATTATTATTATTTTTTATGAAAAAAATGTACCTACAAAGAAACTTCCTAAAGTTTAATATATGCCCTTTTTAGGATACCAGTTAGCAATAATGTAATACCCAGTTCCACACACCGAAAATTATCACGTTGGTCAGATTTGATCCTCATTGACTAAATGGGATTAAATTTTGATTTTTATTTTGGATAGAATTTTATATTGACTGAATTATCATGAAAAAGTAATATGAATTCATAAATTAATAATACACTAAAATCAAAATTAAAATTAGAAAGTTATTATCAAAAGAGCTTTAAGGGCATTTTGATCGTTTAAGAATTGGATCCTACATACATATTTAAGTGTTGTACCATTTGGGTTATTAAAATATTATTTTTTTTGGGTTAATTAAAACCCACTAACCCGTTAACTACCTATATATATATATATATATACACACACAATATATTATATTTTTACTAAATTATTATTATTTTATTATTTTTCTTAATTTTTATTATTTCTTTTAGTGGAGATATTTTGACTTTTCCCCTCTCCTATTCATCATTTCCTCCGGATTGCTCCAAAAAAAAAAAAAAAAAAAAAAAAACAAAGAGACGGAAAACAAAAAAGAAGCCAGCCCACCCCCCGTTCTTTTAGGGCAACTATTTCCATCACCGATTTCATTTCAATTTTGGACACCCACCAAGAAATGTTTATACCAACTTGAAACCCACCTTCCCAGGAAACCATAGCCAAGTTTATCACACCACGAAATGGTCTAGACTCGCCGGAAAGCCATGAAAACAGGTGTGGGGTGCATTTTCCGATCGCCGTCTTCCGATGAGCATGAGGTCGAATGGGTGGTCATTTCCCACAAATTCGGATCCCCTAAGTCCATTTCCAAGCTTGGACTGGCTCAAAAATCGCTCATTTAGGAGGTATTACAAAACCCATTTTGGCACAAGGTCCCGGCGGGATTTCGGCCATCTCCGGCGCCGGTTGAACCAATTGAAGGTATATTTTTGATGCTCTCTTCATAAGCTTCAAATTGGTAGCTAGAATGTGAATTATAGTTAAGTATTTTGGAAGTTGCCAAAGCTAAGTTATGTTTATGTCGAAATTGGACAGAAATTAGACAAGTCTTTAGTCAATTGTCATTACAACTAAGTTCTTAATGATTGTTAGAGACCAAAGAAATGATTAAATTAAATTAATCCTCAAGATGTTGAAAAACCCCAACTTTTGAGTTAAAGGCCAATCGGGTTTTGTGTATATACGTTTATGTATACATATGTTTATGTATACATATGTAGGTGTATGTTTGTAAACATATATGTGTTTCATTCATGTATACATATGCGGGTGTATAAGTGTTGGATAATCATGTGGTATGCGCTAGTTTGATATATATATATATATATATATATATGCACGTATATTTTGTGTGTATATGAACATGTCTATACATATATTTAATTGCTGAAAGAATGTGTATATGTATATGAACAAGTATATATATATATATATATATGTATGTGTATATATATATATATATAAATATTGTGTTATGGGAATTTATATGCTTAATGCTTAAATAAAATTGTTATTTAAAATTATGGTGCCAAAGTTATTAATAGCATTTAATTTGTATTTTCGAAATTAAGGAAATTGTAGTTTTCAATTGTTGTTAAATTACTGTTAATTTTGTTGGTGAGGTTATAACGCATAACAAAAATATTCTCATTTATTTATTTATATATGAGATTTTATGTGATTCTAATGATATTTGATATGAATTGATTTGAAGGTTCGAGGAATTAATTTTATTAAATTACTGTGATAAAGAAAATATGTTTATGTGCTTATTTATTTATTTATAAAATTGAATTATTGTGGAAGAGATTAATTTTATAAAATTATGGTTTAATATTTATTAAATTTATTGTTGATTTATATGTTGAAATTTTGATACATAAATAATGCAATTATGTGATTTTAATTATGTATAAATTTTTATGTATTTTTTTTTATATTGGTTGGTGTAAATTGATTTCATGGATTTGAAAGAAAATATTTATTTAAAATTTAGTATTTCCAAAGAGATATATTTATGCATTGATTAATTAATTAATTTATTTATTTATTTATTTATTTATTTATTTATTCATAAATTTGATTTTCTGGTGGTGGAGATGGAGTATGTAAATTGATGAATTTGTGATGATGGATTAAAGGGAGAATATGAAATTTTATGCATTTGATAAAAGTGATTAAAGGGAGAATATGAAATTTTATGCATTTGATAAAAGTGCATAAATTTAAATGTATTTTATTAAAATTCAAATTTTATAATAATATAATCTATACTCTACATGTGTGTTCCCTTCCTTTTCCCCTTATTGGTATCAGAGCCATAAGTGTTTCGATTTGTATCTTGCTACTTCTTTTAGCACCCGTAGAGTATTATATCTGCTTAATTTGTTCATTTCCTTATCTTAATTTCTAAAGCTTTATTTAGCCAACTTTATTGTTGTCATTCGTGTTCGTCCCTAGCTGAATAGTAAATGGTCCGTGTCTGAACAATAAGTCCCAGGTGAGGCATGAGAGGAGCGGTCTGAGAGGTCAAGGGAAGAGAGCAATCATATGGCAATAGTAAATTTGAATTAATAGAGTTTTAAAAATTAAAATTTGA